>NW_027267502.1:0-22766 GCF_963676685.1 Mytilus edulis | reverse complement strand
AGAATAACAAGATGTCACCCCAACTCCGTTGAGGGTGCCATAATGATACGCGAAGCGAATTAAAGGTTTTTTTCTTTCATGAATTCAACGGAGAAGATACATGTACGTGTATTGGTTGATTGAAGGTTTGTGATCATGATTGATCAATCAATCAATTGATCGATCGTTTGATTGATTGATTGATCGAATGATTGACAGTTCGTAAAAATAGCGATGGGACGTTTATTTCGGATTCTGCACCTGATTGATATCAACACTTGATTGATTGATCGATCTCTAATCATGATTTGATCAATGTGATCATGATTTGATCACTCTGATCATGATTTGATTGATTGATTGATCGATTGATCAATACGTTGTATTGCCTAAAATGACACATTTTGCATAGGTTTATTTATTGTCTATACGTTTCATACTGTTCAGTGACAAATATCTGACGCACAATTTTGCATGTAGTATTGAGAAAAATACTCTATTTGCTTTTCTTACATCCGAAAAAAAAAGAATTGCGAATGAGTTATTATAACACTAGATTTGCTATTGCAAGCAATAGCGGACGATGGCACCCCGTACTGCACATTGTCACAGTAGCATCAACAATTATGAGTGTACAAAAGTCAAATGGCATATCTATTATACATGTCGGAATCAGCATGTCTAAACACCCCCCCCCCCCTTTTTTTTTCTCTTCCGTAGAATACGTTTCAGTTCTATACATAGTTTGGGAATCCTTTTTAAATCTAAAATTAGACACGCGCGCAAGTAGGAAGGTGGTGTCACGTGATACTCAAGTATATTATCGTGGACTTAGCATATTAATATTCTTTTTAGAGGGGACGTAGGACAGACAACATGTGTATATATTGACGGAGCGGCGTATTAACTGTTCAATTTATTCTTCAATAGCTCGCGTATCATACAATACATGTAACTTATCGTGTACAATTTAATTACATGTTTATCGATTGATTTCAGCTAATGTGTATATTTTAGCAGGTGTGTCATTCACGGATATGTACTTTAACGCAAGTGCAGAAATGTCAGTAATTTGTACTCTGAGTGTTTCTCGTTCTCTCGGTGGCGATTTTCTCTTTAAAGCACATTAAATAAAATACATATTTTTATTCTAGAATATTCTAGTACATGTTAGCAGTACAGCAATTGCATGTGACCATTTGCACACACTCCTAATTACGATTTCCGTGGAATTGTTGTTATATTTTTCAAGAAAATGCAGCTAAAACGCATTTTCCCATAGGGTCAATGTTAAACTTTTGTCTAGTTTCCATGGCAATGGCAGCCATTTTGAAAATTCCAAGTACTGTTGGTACCTCGGGGCACCACTGCCAACATTTACATAAACTTTCAAGACTTTGCCTCTTATAACGAAAGATTTAAAATTTGGATTTTTTTTTACATTTTTTTTGTTTCCATGGTAACGGCGGCCATTTTTTACCATTCCAATGTCTCTTGCACAACTTCACATGGCGGTTCATATTATGGTATAGTTCCATCAACATGGGTCTGACCAATTACGAGAAATAGCGTGGACAAAATGTGTGGAAGAATAAAAATAAAAAGAAAAAAAAGAAACGTAGAATAACAAGATGTCACCCCAACTCCGTTGAGGGTGCCATAATGATACGCGAAGCGAATTAAAGGTTTTTTTCTTTCATGAATTCAACGGAGAAGATACATGTACGTGTATTGGTTGATTGAAGGTTTGTGATCATGATTGATCAATCAATCAATTGATCGATCGTTTGATTGATTGATTGATCGAATGATTGACAGTTCGTAAAAATAGCGATGGGACGTTTATTTCGGATTCTGCACCTGATTGATATCAACACTTGATTGATTGATCGATCTCTAATCATGATTTGATCAATGTGATCATGATTTGATCACTCTGATCATGATTTGATTGATTGATTGATCGATTGATCAATACGTTGTATTGCCTAAAATGACACATTTTGCATAGGTTTATTTATTGTCTATACGTTTCATACTGTTCAGTGACAAATATCTGACGCACAATTTTGCATGTAGTATTGAGAAAAATACTCTATTTGCTTTTCTTACATCCGAAAAAAAAAGAATTGCGAATGAGTTATTATAACACTAGATTTGCTATTGCAAGCAATAGCGGACGATGGCACCCCGTACTGCACATTGTCACAGTAGCATCAACAATTATGAGTGTACAAAAGTCAAATGGCATATCTATTATACATGTCGGAATCAGCATGTCTAAACACCCCCCCCCCCCCTTTTTTTTTTCTCTTCCGTAGAATACGTTTCAGTTCTATACATAGTTTGGGAATCCTTTTTAAATCTAAAATTAGACACGCGCGCAAGTAGGAAGGTGGTGTCACGTGATACTCAAGTATATTATCGTGGACTTAGCATATTAATATTCTTTTTAGAGGGGACGTAGGACAGACAACATGTGTATATATTGACGGAGCGGCGTATTAACTGTTCAATTTATTCTTCAATAGCTCGCGTATCATACAATACATGTAACTTATCGTGTACAATTTAATTACATGTTTATCGATTGATTTCAGCTAATGTGTATATTTTAGCAGGTGTGTCATTCACGGATATGTACTTTAACGCAAGTGCAGAAATGTCAGTAATTTGTACTCTGAGTGTTTCTCGTTCTCTCGGTGGCGATTTTCTCTTTAAAGCACATTAAATAAAATACATATTTTTATTCTAGAATATTCTAGTACATGTTAGCAGTACAGCAATTGCATGTGACCATTTGCACACACTCCTAATTACGATTTCCGTGGAATTGTTGTTATATTTTTCAAGAAAATGCAGCTAAAACGCATTTTCCCATAGGGTCAATGTTAAACTTTTGTCTAGTTTCCATGGCAATGGCAGCCATTTTGAAAATTCCAAGTACTGTTGGTACCTCGGGGCACCACTGCCAACATTTACATAAACTTTCAAGACTTTGCCTCTTATAACGAAAGATTTAAAATTTGGATTTTTTTTTACATTTTTTTTGTTTCCATGGTAACGGCGGCCATTTTTTACCATTCCAATGTCTCTTGCACAACTTCACATGGCGGTTCATATTATGGTATAGTTCCATCAACATGGGTCTGACCAATTACGAGAAATAGCGTGGACAAAATGTGTGGAAGAATAAAAATAAAAAGAAAAAAAAGAAACGTAGAATAACAAGATGTCACCCCAACTCCGTTGAGGGTGCCATAATGATACGCGAAGCGAATTAAAGGTTTTTTTCTTTCATGAATTCAACGGAGAAGATACATGTACGTGTATTGGTTGATTGAAGGTTTGTGATCATGATTGATCAATCAATCAATTGATCGATCGTTTGATTGATTGATTGATCGAATGATTGACAGTTCGTAAAAATAGCGATGGGACGTTTATTTCGGATTCTGCACCTGATTGATATCAACACTTGATTGATTGATCGATCTCTAATCATGATTTGATCAATGTGATCATGATTTGATCACTCTGATCATGATTTGATTGATTGATTGATCGATTGATCAATACGTTGTATTGCCTAAAATGACACATTTTGCATAGGTTTATTTATTGTCTATACGTTTCATACTGTTCAGTGACAAATATCTGACGCACAATTTTGCATGTAGTATTGAGAAAAATACTCTATTTGCTTTTCTTACATCCGAAAAAAAAAGAATTGCGAATGAGTTATTATAACACTAGATTTGCTATTGCAAGCAATAGCGGACGATGGCACCCCGTACTGCACATTGTCACAGTAGCATCAACAATTATGAGTGTACAAAAGTCAAATGGCATATCTATTATACATGTCGGAATCAGCATGTCTAAACACCCCCCCCCCCCCTTTTTTTTTCTCTTCCGTAGAATACGTTTCAGTTCTATACATAGTTTGGGAATCCTTTTTAAATCTAAAATTAGACACGCGCGCAAGTAGGAAGGTGGTGTCACGTGATACTCAAGTATATTATCGTGGACTTAGCATATTAATATTCTTTTTAGAGGGGACGTAGGACAGACAACATGTGTATATATTGACGGAGCGGCGTATTAACTGTTCAATTTATTCTTCAATAGCTCGCGTATCATACAATACATGTAACTTATCGTGTACAATTTAATTACATGTTTATCGATTGATTTCAGCTAATGTGTATATTTTAGCAGGTGTGTCATTCACGGATATGTACTTTAACGCAAGTGCAGAAATGTCAGTAATTTGTACTCTGAGTGTTTCTCGTTCTCTCGGTGGCGATTTTCTCTTTAAAGCACATTAAATAAAATACATATTTTTATTCTAGAATATTCTAGTACATGTTAGCAGTACAGCAATTGCATGTGACCATTTGCACACACTCCTAATTACGATTTCCGTGGAATTGTTGTTATATTTTTCAAGAAAATGCAGCTAAAACGCATTTTCCCATAGGGTCAATGTTAAACTTTTGTCTAGTTTCCATGGCAATGGCAGCCATTTTGAAAATTCCAAGTACTGTTGGTACCTCGGGGCACCACTGCCAACATTTACATAAACTTTCAAGACTTTGCCTCTTATAACGAAAGATTTAAAATTTGGATTTTTTTTTACATTTTTTTTGTTTCCATGGTAACGGCGGCCATTTTTTACCATTCCAATGTCTCTTGCACAACTTCACATGGCGGTTCATATTATGGTATAGTTCCATCAACATGGGTCTGACCAATTACGAGAAATAGCGTGGACAAAATGTGTGGAAGAATAAAAATAAAAAGAAAAAAAAGAAACGTAGAATAACAAGATGTCACCCCAACTCCGTTGAGGGTGCCATAATGATACGCGAAGCGAATTAAAGGTTTTTTTCTTTCATGAATTCAACGGAGAAGATACATGTACGTGTATTGGTTGATTGAAGGTTTGTGATCATGATTGATCAATCAATCAATTGATCGATCGTTTGATTGATTGATTGATCGAATGATTGACAGTTCGTAAAAATAGCGATGGGACGTTTATTTCGGATTCTGCACCTGATTGATATCAACACTTGATTGATTGATCGATCTCTAATCATGATTTGATCAATGTGATCATGATTTGATCACTCTGATCATGATTTGATTGATTGATTGATCGATTGATCAATACGTTGTATTGCCTAAAATGACACATTTTGCATAGGTTTATTTATTGTCTATACGTTTCATACTGTTCAGTGACAAATATCTGACGCACAATTTTGCATGTAGTATTGAGAAAAATACTCTATTTGCTTTTCTTACATCCGAAAAAAAAAGAATTGCGAATGAGTTATTATAACACTAGATTTGCTATTGCAAGCAATAGCGGACGATGGCACCCCGTACTGCACATTGTCACAGTAGCATCAACAATTATGAGTGTACAAAAGTCAAATGGCATATCTATTATACATGTCGGAATCAGCATGTCTAAACACCCCCCCCCCCCTTTTTTTTTTCTCTTCCGTAGAATACGTTTCAGTTCTATACATAGTTTGGGAATCCTTTTTAAATCTAAAATTAGACACGCGCGCAAGTAGGAAGGTGGTGTCACGTGATACTCAAGTATATTATCGTGGACTTAGCATATTAATATTCTTTTTAGAGGGGACGTAGGACAGACAACATGTGTATATATTGACGGAGCGGCGTATTAACTGTTCAATTTATTCTTCAATAGCTCGCGTATCATACAATACATGTAACTTATCGTGTACAATTTAATTACATGTTTATCGATTGATTTCAGCTAATGTGTATATTTTAGCAGGTGTGTCATTCACGGATATGTACTTTAACGCAAGTGCAGAAATGTCAGTAATTTGTACTCTGAGTGTTTCTCGTTCTCTCGGTGGCGATTTTCTCTTTAAAGCACATTAAATAAAATACATATTTTTATTCTAGAATATTCTAGTACATGTTAGCAGTACAGCAATTGCATGTGACCATTTGCACACACTCCTAATTACGATTTCCGTGGAATTGTTGTTATATTTTTCAAGAAAATGCAGCTAAAACGCATTTTCCCATAGGGTCAATGTTAAACTTTTGTCTAGTTTCCATGGCAATGGCAGCCATTTTGAAAATTCCAAGTACTGTTGGTACCTCGGGGCACCACTGCCAACATTTACATAAACTTTCAAGACTTTGCCTCTTATAACGAAAGATTTAAAATTTGGATTTTTTTTTACATTTTTTTTGTTTCCATGGTAACGGCGGCCATTTTTTACCATTCCAATGTCTCTTGCACAACTTCACATGGCGGTTCATATTATGGTATAGTTCCATCAACATGGGTCTGACCAATTACGAGAAATAGCGTGGACAAAATGTGTGGAAGAATAAAAATAAAAAGAAAAAAAAGAAACGTAGAATAACAAGATGTCACCCCAACTCCGTTGAGGGTGCCATAATGATACGCGAAGCGAATTAAAGGTTTTTTTCTTTCATGAATTCAACGGAGAAGATACATGTACGTGTATTGGTTGATTGAAGGTTTGTGATCATGATTGATCAATCAATCAATTGATCGATCGTTTGATTGATTGATTGATCGAATGATTGACAGTTCGTAAAAATAGCGATGGGACGTTTATTTCGGATTCTGCACCTGATTGATATCAACACTTGATTGATTGATCGATCTCTAATCATGATTTGATCAATGTGATCATGATTTGATCACTCTGATCATGATTTGATTGATTGATTGATCGATTGATCAATACGTTGTATTGCCTAAAATGACACATTTTGCATAGGTTTATTTATTGTCTATACGTTTCATACTGTTCAGTGACAAATATCTGACGCACAATTTTGCATGTAGTATTGAGAAAAATACTCTATTTGCTTTTCTTACATCCGAAAAAAAAAGAATTGCGAATGAGTTATTATAACACTAGATTTGCTATTGCAAGCAATAGCGGACGATGGCACCCCGTACTGCACATTGTCACAGTAGCATCAACAATTATGAGTGTACAAAAGTCAAATGGCATATCTATTATACATGTCGGAATCAGCATGTCTAAACACCCCCCCCCCCCTTTTTTTTTTCTCTTCCGTAGAATACGTTTCAGTTCTATACATAGTTTGGGAATCCTTTTTAAATCTAAAATTAGACACGCGCGCAAGTAGGAAGGTGGTGTCACGTGATACTCAAGTATATTATCGTGGACTTAGCATATTAATATTCTTTTTAGAGGGGACGTAGGACAGACAACATGTGTATATATTGACGGAGCGGCGTATTAACTGTTCAATTTATTCTTCAATAGCTCGCGTATCATACAATACATGTAACTTATCGTGTACAATTTAATTACATGTTTATCGATTGATTTCAGCTAATGTGTATATTTTAGCAGGTGTGTCATTCACGGATATGTACTTTAACGCAAGTGCAGAAATGTCAGTAATTTGTACTCTGAGTGTTTCTCGTTCTCTCGGTGGCGATTTTCTCTTTAAAGCACATTAAATAAAATACATATTTTTATTCTAGAATATTCTAGTACATGTTAGCAGTACAGCAATTGCATGTGACCATTTGCACACACTCCTAATTACGATTTCCGTGGAATTGTTGTTATATTTTTCAAGAAAATGCAGCTAAAACGCATTTTCCCATAGGGTCAATGTTAAACTTTTGTCTAGTTTCCATGGCAATGGCAGCCATTTTGAAAATTCCAAGTACTGTTGGTACCTCGGGGCACCACTGCCAACATTTACATAAACTTTCAAGACTTTGCCTCTTATAACGAAAGATTTAAAATTTGGATTTTTTTTTACATTTTTTTTGTTTCCATGGTAACGGCGGCCATTTTTTACCATTCCAATGTCTCTTGCACAACTTCACATGGCGGTTCATATTATGGTATAGTTCCATCAACATGGGTCTGACCAATTACGAGAAATAGCGTGGACAAAATGTGTGGAAGAATAAAAATAAAAAGAAAAAAAAGAAACGTAGAATAACAAGATGTCACCCCAACTCCGTTGAGGGTGCCATAATGATACGCGAAGCGAATTAAAGGTTTTTTTCTTTCATGAATTCAACGGAGAAGATACATGTACGTGTATTGGTTGATTGAAGGTTTGTGATCATGATTGATCAATCAATCAATTGATCGATCGTTTGATTGATTGATTGATCGAATGATTGACAGTTCGTAAAAATAGCGATGGGACGTTTATTTCGGATTCTGCACCTGATTGATATCAACACTTGATTGATTGATCGATCTCTAATCATGATTTGATCAATGTGATCATGATTTGATCACTCTGATCATGATTTGATTGATTGATTGATCGATTGATCAATACGTTGTATTGCCTAAAATGACACATTTTGCATAGGTTTATTTATTGTCTATACGTTTCATACTGTTCAGTGACAAATATCTGACGCACAATTTTGCATGTAGTATTGAGAAAAATACTCTATTTGCTTTTCTTACATCCGAAAAAAAAAGAATTGCGAATGAGTTATTATAACACTAGATTTGCTATTGCAAGCAATAGCGGACGATGGCACCCCGTACTGCACATTGTCACAGTAGCATCAACAATTATGAGTGTACAAAAGTCAAATGGCATATCTATTATACATGTCGGAATCAGCATGTCTAAACACCCCCCCCCCCCTTTTTTTTTTCTCTTCCGTAGAATACGTTTCAGTTCTATACATAGTTTGGGAATCCTTTTTAAATCTAAAATTAGACACGCGCGCAAGTAGGAAGGTGGTGTCACGTGATACTCAAGTATATTATCGTGGACTTAGCATATTAATATTCTTTTTAGAGGGGACGTAGGACAGACAACATGTGTATATATTGACGGAGCGGCGTATTAACTGTTCAATTTATTCTTCAATAGCTCGCGTATCATACAATACATGTAACTTATCGTGTACAATTTAATTACATGTTTATCGATTGATTTCAGCTAATGTGTATATTTTAGCAGGTGTGTCATTCACGGATATGTACTTTAACGCAAGTGCAGAAATGTCAGTAATTTGTACTCTGAGTGTTTCTCGTTCTCTCGGTGGCGATTTTCTCTTTAAAGCACATTAAATAAAATACATATTTTTATTCTAGAATATTCTAGTACATGTTAGCAGTACAGCAATTGCATGTGACCATTTGCACACACTCCTAATTACGATTTCCGTGGAATTGTTGTTATATTTTTCAAGAAAATGCAGCTAAAACGCATTTTCCCATAGGGTCAATGTTAAACTTTTGTCTAGTTTCCATGGCAATGGCAGCCATTTTGAAAATTCCAAGTACTGTTGGTACCTCGGGGCACCACTGCCAACATTTACATAAACTTTCAAGACTTTGCCTCTTATAACGAAAGATTTAAAATTTGGATTTTTTTTTACATTTTTTTTGTTTCCATGGTAACGGCGGCCATTTTTTACCATTCCAATGTCTCTTGCACAACTTCACATGGCGGTTCATATTATGGTATAGTTCCATCAACATGGGTCTGACCAATTACGAGAAATAGCGTGGACAAAATGTGTGGAAGAATAAAAATAAAAAGAAAAAAAAGAAACGTAGAATAACAAGATGTCACCCCAACTCCGTTGAGGGTGCCATAATGATACGCGAAGCGAATTAAAGGTTTTTTTCTTTCATGAATTCAACGGAGAAGATACATGTACGTGTATTGGTTGATTGAAGGTTTGTGATCATGATTGATCAATCAATCAATTGATCGATCGTTTGATTGATTGATTGATCGAATGATTGACAGTTCGTAAAAATAGCGATGGGACGTTTATTTCGGATTCTGCACCTGATTGATATCAACACTTGATTGATTGATCGATCTCTAATCATGATTTGATCAATGTGATCATGATTTGATCACTCTGATCATGATTTGATTGATTGATTGATCGATTGATCAATACGTTGTATTGCCTAAAATGACACATTTTGCATAGGTTTATTTATTGTCTATACGTTTCATACTGTTCAGTGACAAATATCTGACGCACAATTTTGCATGTAGTATTGAGAAAAATACTCTATTTGCTTTTCTTACATCCGAAAAAAAAAGAATTGCGAATGAGTTATTATAACACTAGATTTGCTATTGCAAGCAATAGCGGACGATGGCACCCCGTACTGCACATTGTCACAGTAGCATCAACAATTATGAGTGTACAAAAGTCAAATGGCATATCTATTATACATGTCGGAATCAGCATGTCTAAACACCCCCCCCCCCCTTTTTTTTTTCTCTTCCGTAGAATACGTTTCAGTTCTATACATAGTTTGGGAATCCTTTTTAAATCTAAAATTAGACACGCGCGCAAGTAGGAAGGTGGTGTCACGTGATACTCAAGTATATTATCGTGGACTTAGCATATTAATATTCTTTTTAGAGGGGACGTAGGACAGACAACATGTGTATATATTGACGGAGCGGCGTATTAACTGTTCAATTTATTCTTCAATAGCTCGCGTATCATACAATACATGTAACTTATCGTGTACAATTTAATTACATGTTTATCGATTGATTTCAGCTAATGTGTATATTTTAGCAGGTGTGTCATTCACGGATATGTACTTTAACGCAAGTGCAGAAATGTCAGTAATTTGTACTCTGAGTGTTTCTCGTTCTCTCGGTGGCGATTTTCTCTTTAAAGCACATTAAATAAAATACATATTTTTATTCTAGAATATTCTAGTACATGTTAGCAGTACAGCAATTGCATGTGACCATTTGCACACACTCCTAATTACGATTTCCGTGGAATTGTTGTTATATTTTTCAAGAAAATGCAGCTAAAACGCATTTTCCCATAGGGTCAATGTTAAACTTTTGTCTAGTTTCCATGGCAATGGCAGCCATTTTGAAAATTCCAAGTACTGTTGGTACCTCGGGGCACCACTGCCAACATTTACATAAACTTTCAAGACTTTGCCTCTTATAACGAAAGATTTAAAATTTGGATTTTTTTTTACATTTTTTTTGTTTCCATGGTAACGGCGGCCATTTTTTACCATTCCAATGTCTCTTGCACAACTTCACATGGCGGTTCATATTATGGTATAGTTCCATCAACATGGGTCTGACCAATTACGAGAAATAGCGTGGACAAAATGTGTGGAAGAATAAAAATAAAAAGAAAAAAAAGAAACGTAGAATAACAAGATGTCACCCCAACTCCGTTGAGGGTGCCATAATGATACGCGAAGCGAATTAAAGGTTTTTTTCTTTCATGAATTCAACGGAGAAGATACATGTACGTGTATTGGTTGATTGAAGGTTTGTGATCATGATTGATCAATCAATCAATTGATCGATCGTTTGATTGATTGATTGATCGAATGATTGACAGTTCGTAAAAATAGCGATGGGACGTTTATTTCGGATTCTGCACCTGATTGATATCAACACTTGATTGATTGATCGATCTCTAATCATGATTTGATCAATGTGATCATGATTTGATCACTCTGATCATGATTTGATTGATTGATTGATCGATTGATCAATACGTTGTATTGCCTAAAATGACACATTTTGCATAGGTTTATTTATTGTCTATACGTTTCATACTGTTCAGTGACAAATATCTGACGCACAATTTTGCATGTAGTATTGAGAAAAATACTCTATTTGCTTTTCTTACATCCGAAAAAAAAAGAATTGCGAATGAGTTATTATAACACTAGATTTGCTATTGCAAGCAATAGCGGACGATGGCACCCCGTACTGCACATTGTCACAGTAGCATCAACAATTATGAGTGTACAAAAGTCAAATGGCATATCTATTATACATGTCGGAATCAGCATGTCTAAACACCCCCCCCCCCCCCTTTTTTTTTTCTCTTCCGTAGAATACGTTTCAGTTCTATACATAGTTTGGGAATCCTTTTTAAATCTAAAATTAGACACGCGCGCAAGTAGGAAGGTGGTGTCACGTGATACTCAAGTATATTATCGTGGACTTAGCATATTAATATTCTTTTTAGAGGGGACGTAGGACAGACAACATGTGTATATATTGACGGAGCGGCGTATTAACTGTTCAATTTATTCTTCAATAGCTCGCGTATCATACAATACATGTAACTTATCGTGTACAATTTAATTACATGTTTATCGATTGATTTCAGCTAATGTGTATATTTTAGCAGGTGTGTCATTCACGGATATGTACTTTAACGCAAGTGCAGAAATGTCAGTAATTTGTACTCTGAGTGTTTCTCGTTCTCTCGGTGGCGATTTTCTCTTTAAAGCACATTAAATAAAATACATATTTTTATTCTAGAATATTCTAGTACATGTTAGCAGTACAGCAATTGCATGTGACCATTTGCACACACTCCTAATTACGATTTCCGTGGAATTGTTGTTATATTTTTCAAGAAAATGCAGCTAAAACGCATTTTCCCATAGGGTCAATGTTAAACTTTTGTCTAGTTTCCATGGCAATGGCAGCCATTTTGAAAATTCCAAGTACTGTTGGTACCTCGGGGCACCACTGCCAACATTTACATAAACTTTCAAGACTTTGCCTCTTATAACGAAAGATTTAAAATTTGGATTTTTTTTTACATTTTTTTTTTGTTTCCATGGTAACGGCGGCCATTTTTTACCATTCCAATGTCTCTTGCACAACTTCACATGGCGGTTCATATTATGGTATAGTTCCATCAACATGGGTCTGACCAATTACGAGAAATAGCGTGGACAAAATGTGTGGAAGAATAAAAATAAAAAGAAAAAAAAGAAACGTAGAATAACAAGATGTCACCCCAACTCCGTTGAGGGTGCCATAATGATACGCGAAGCGAATTAAAGGTTTTTTTCTTTCATGAATTCAACGGAGAAGATACATGTACGTGTATTGGTTGATTGAAGGTTTGTGATCATGATTGATCAATCAATCAATTGATCGATCGTTTGATTGATTGATTGATCGAATGATTGACAGTTCGTAAAAATAGCGATGGGACGTTTATTTCGGATTCTGCACCTGATTGATATCAACACTTGATTGATTGATCGATCTCTAATCATGATTTGATCAATGTGATCATGATTTGATCACTCTGATCATGATTTGATTGATTGATTGATCGATTGATCAATACGTTGTATTGCCTAAAATGACACATTTTGCATAGGTTTATTTATTGTCTATACGTTTCATACTGTTCAGTGACAAATATCTGACGCACAATTTTGCATGTAGTATTGAGAAAAATACTCTATTTGCTTTTCTTACATCCGAAAAAAAAAGAATTGCGAATGAGTTATTATAACACTAGATTTGCTATTGCAAGCAATAGCGGACGATGGCACCCCGTACTGCACATTGTCACAGTAGCATCAACAATTATGAGTGTACAAAAGTCAAATGGCATATCTATTATACATGTCGGAATCAGCATGTCTAAACACCCCCCCCCCCCCTTTTTTTTTTCTCTTCCGTAGAATACGTTTCAGTTCTATACATAGTTTGGGAATCCTTTTTAAATCTAAAATTAGACACGCGCGCAAGTAGGAAGGTGGTGTCACGTGATACTCAAGTATATTATCGTGGACTTAGCATATTAATATTCTTTTTAGAGGGGACGTAGGACAGACAACATGTGTATATATTGACGGAGCGGCGTATTAACTGTTCAATTTATTCTTCAATAGCTCGCGTATCATACAATACATGTAACTTATCGTGTACAATTTAATTACATGTTTATCGATTGATTTCAGCTAATGTGTATATTTTAGCAGGTGTGTCATTCACGGATATGTACTTTAACGCAAGTGCAGAAATGTCAGTAATTTGTACTCTGAGTGTTTCTCGTTCTCTCGGTGGCGATTTTCTCTTTAAAGCACATTAAATAAAATACATATTTTTATTCTAGAATATTCTAGTACATGTTAGCAGTACAGCAATTGCATGTGACCATTTGCACACACTCCTAATTACGATTTCCGTGGAATTGTTGTTATATTTTTCAAGAAAATGCAGCTAAAACGCATTTTCCCATAGGGTCAATGTTAAACTTTTGTCTAGTTTCCATGGCAATGGCAGCCATTTTGAAAATTCCAAGTACTGTTGGTACCTCGGGGCACCACTGCCAACATTTACATAAACTTTCAAGACTTTGCCTCTTATAACGAAAGATTTAAAATTTGGATTTTTTTTTACATTTTTTTTGTTTCCATGGTAACGGCGGCCATTTTTTACCATTCCAATGTCTCTTGCACAACTTCACATGGCGGTTCATATTATGGTATAGTTCCATCAACATGGGTCTGACCAATTACGAGAAATAGCGTGGACAAAATGTGTGGAAGAATAAAAATAAAAAGAAAAAAAAGAAACGTAGAATAACAAGATGTCACCCCAACTCCGTTGAGGGTGCCATAATGATACGCGAAGCGAATTAAAGGTTTTTTTCTTTCATGAATTCAACGGAGAAGATACATGTACGTGTATTGGTTGATTGAAGGTTTGTGATCATGATTGATCAATCAATCAATTGATCGATCGTTTGATTGATTGATTGATCGAATGATTGACAGTTCGTAAAAATAGCGATGGGACGTTTATTTCGGATTCTGCACCTGATTGATATCAACACTTGATTGATTGATCGATCTCTAATCATGATTTGATCAATGTGATCATGATTTGATCACTCTGATCATGATTTGATTGATTGATTGATCGATTGATCAATACGTTGTATTGCCTAAAATGACACATTTTGCATAGGTTTATTTATTGTCTATACGTTTCATACTGTTCAGTGACAAATATCTGACGCACAATTTTGCATGTAGTATTGAGAAAAATACTCTATTTGCTTTTCTTACATCCGAAAAAAAAAGAATTGCGAATGAGTTATTATAACACTAGATTTGCTATTGCAAGCAATAGCGGACGATGGCACCCCGTACTGCACATTGTCACAGTAGCATCAACAATTATGAGTGTACAAAAGTCAAATGGCATATCTATTATACATGTCGGAATCAGCATGTCTAAACACCCCCCCCCCCCCTTTTTTTTTTCTCTTCCGTAGAATACGTTTCAGTTCTATACATAGTTTGGGAATCCTTTTTAAATCTAAAATTAGACACGCGCGCAAGTAGGAAGGTGGTGTCACGTGATACTCAAGTATATTATCGTGGACTTAGCATATTAATATTCTTTTTAGAGGGGACGTAGGACAGACAACATGTGTATATATTGACGGAGCGGCGTATTAACTGTTCAATTTATTCTTCAATAGCTCGCGTATCATACAATACATGTAACTTATCGTGTACAATTTAATTACATGTTTATCGATTGATTTCAGCTAATGTGTATATTTTAGCAGGTGTGTCATTCACGGATATGTACTTTAACGCAAGTGCAGAAATGTCAGTAATTTGTACTCTGAGTGTTTCTCGTTCTCTCGGTGGCGATTTTCTCTTTAAAGCACATTAAATAAAATACATATTTTTATTCTAGAATATTCTAGTACATGTTAGCAGTACAGCAATTGCATGTGACCATTTGCACACACTCCTAATTACGATTTCCGTGGAATTGTTGTTATATTTTTCAAGAAAATGCAGCTAAAACGCATTTTCCCATAGGGTCAATGTTAAACTTTTGTCTAGTTTCCATGGCAATGGCAGCCATTTTGAAAATTCCAAGTACTGTTGGTACCTCGGGGCACCACTGCCAACATTTACATAAACTTTCAAGACTTTGCCTCTTATAACGAAAGATTTAAAATTTGGATTTTTTTTTACATTTTTTTTTGTTTCCATGGTAACGGCGGCCATTTTTTACCATTCCAATGTCTCTTGCACAACTTCACATGGCGGTTCATATTATGGTATAGTTCCATCAACATGGGTCTGACCAATTACGAGAAATAGCGTGGACAAAATGTGTGGAAGAATAAAAATAAAAAGAAAAAAAAGAAACGTAGAATAACAAGATGTCACCCCAACTCCGTTGAGGGTGCCATAATGATACGCGAAGCGAATTAAAGGTTTTTTTCTTTCATGAATTCAACGGAGAAGATACATGTACGTGTATTGGTTGATTGAAGGTTTGTGATCATGATTGATCAATCAATCAATTGATCGATCGTTTGATTGATTGATTGATCGAATGATTGACAGTTCGTAAAAATAGCGATGGGACGTTTATTTCGGATTCTGCACCTGATTGATATCAACACTTGATTGATTGATCGATCTCTAATCATGATTTGATCAATGTGATCATGATTTGATCACTCTGATCATGATTTGATTGATTGATTGATCGATTGATCAATACGTTGTATTGCCTAAAATGACACATTTTGCATAGGTTTATTTATTGTCTATACGTTTCATACTGTTCAGTGACAAATATCTGACGCAACAATTTTGCATGTAGTATTGAGAAAAATACTCTATTTGCTTTTCTTACATCCGAAAAAAAAAGAATTGCGAATGAGTTTATTATAACACTAGATTTGCTATTGCAAGCAATAGCGGGACGATGGCACCCCCGTTACTGCACATTGTCACAGTAGCATCAACAATTATGAGTGTACAAAAGTCAAATGGCATATCTATTATACATGTCGAATCAGCATGTCTAAACACCCCCCCCCCCTTTTTTTTTTCTCTTCCGTAGAATACGTTTTCAGTTCTATACATAGTTTGGGAATCCCTTTTTAAATCTAAAATTAGACACGCGCGCAAGTAGGAAGGTGGTGTCACGTGATACTCAAGTATATTATCGTGGACTTAGCATATTAATATCTTTTTTAGAGGGGACGTAGGACAGACAACATGTGTATATATTGACGGAGCGGCGTATTAACTGTTCAATTTATTCTTCAATAGCTCGCGTATCATACAATACATGTAACTTATCGTGTACAATTTAATTACATGTTTATCGATTGATTTCAGCTAATGTGTATATTTTAGCAGGTGTGTCCATTCACGGATATGTACTTTAACGCAAGTGCAGAAATGTCCAGTAATTTGTACTCTGAGTGTTTCTCGTTCTCTTCGGTGGCGATTTTCTCTTTAAAGCACATTAAATAAAATACATATTTTTATTCTAGAATATTCTAGTACATGTTAGCAGTACAGCAATTGCATGTGACCATTTGCACACACTCCTAATTACGATTTCCGTGGAATTGTTGTTATATTTTTCAAGAAAAATGCAGCTAAAAACGCATTTTCCCATAGGGTCAATGTTTAAACTTTTGTCTAGTTTCCATGGCAATGGCAGCCATTTTGAAAATTCCAAGTACTGTTGGTACCTCGGGGCACCACTGCCAACATTTACATAAACTTTCAAGGACTTTGCCTCTTATAACGAAAGATTTAAAAATTTGGATTTTTTTTTTACATTTTTTTTTGTTTCCATGGTAACGGCGGCCATTTTTTACCATTTCCAATGTCTCTTGCACAACTTCACATGGCGGTTTCATATTATGGTATAGTTCCATCAACATGGGTCTGACCAATTACGAGAAATAGCGTGGACAAAATGTGTGGAAGAATAAAAATAAAAAGAAAAAAAAGAAACGTAGAATAACAAGATGTCACCCCAACTCCGTTGAGGGTGCCATAATGATACGCGAAGCGAATTAAAGGTTTTTTTTCTTTCATGAATTCAACGGAGAAGATACATGTACGTGTATTGGTTGATTGAAGGTTTGTGATCATGATTGATCAATCAATCAATTGATCGATCGTTTGATTGATTGATTGATCGAATGATTGACAGTTCGTAAAAATAGCGATGGGACGTTTATTTCGGATTCTGCACCTGATTGATATCAACACTTGATTGATTGATCGATCTCCTAATCATGATTTGATCAATGTGATCATGATTTTGATCACTCTGATCATGATTTGATTGATTGATTGATCGATTGATCAATACGTTGTATTGCCTAAAATGACACATTTTGCATAGGTTTATTTATTGTCTATACGTTTCATACTGTTTCAGTGACAAATATCTGACGCACAATTTTGCATGTAGTATTGAGAAAAATACTCTATTTGCTTTTCTTACATCCGAAAAAAAAAGAATTGCGAATGAGTTTATTATAACACTAGATTTGCTATTGCAAGCAATAGCGGGACGATGGCACCCCGTACTGCACATTGTCCACAGTAGCATCAACAATTATGAGTGTACAAAAGTCAAATGGCATATCTATTATACATGTCGGAATCAGCATGTCTAAACACCCCCCCCCCCCCTTTTTTTTTTCTCTTCCGTAGAATTACGTTTCAGTTCTATACATAGTTTGGGAATCCTTTTTAAATCTAAAATTAGGACACGCGCGCAAGTAGGAAGGTGGTGTCACGTGATACTCAAGTATATTATCGTGGACTTAGCATATTAATATTCTTTTAGAGGGGACGTAGGACAGACAACATGTGTATATATTGACGGAGCGGGCGTATTAACTGTTCAATTTATTCTTCAATAGCTCGCGTATCATACAATACATGTAACTTATCGTGTACAATTTAATTACATGTTTATCGATTGATTTCAGCTAATGTGTATATTTTAGCAGGTGTGTCATTCACGGATATGTACTTTAACGCAAGTGCAGAAATGTCAGT
This sequence comes from Mytilus edulis, assembly GCF_963676685.1. Lineage (NCBI taxonomy): Eukaryota > Metazoa > Mollusca > Bivalvia > Mytilida > Mytilidae > Mytilus > Mytilus edulis. The sequence goes on along the minus strand of NW_027267502.1, from coordinate 4,083 downwards.
AATTTGTACTCTGAGTGTTTCTCGTTCTCTCGGTGGCGATTTTCTCTTTAAAGCACATTAAATAAAATACATATTTTTATTCTAGAATATTCTAGTACATGTTAGCAGTACAGCAATTGCATGTGACCATTTGCACACACTCCTAATTACGATTTCCGTGGAATTGTTGTTTATATTTTTCAAGAAAATGCAGCTAAAACGCATTTTTCCCATAGGGTCAATGTTAAACTTTTGTCTAGTTTCCATGGCAATGGCAGCCATTTTGAAAAATTCCAAGTACTGTTGGTACCTCGGGGCACCACTGCCAACATTTACATAAACTTTCAAGACTTTGCCTCTTATAACGAAAGATTTAAAATTTGGATTTTTTTTTTACATTTTTTTTTTGTTTCCATGGTAACGGCGGCCATTTTTTACCATTCCAATGTCTCTTGCACAACTTCACATGGCGGTTTCATATTATTGGTATAGTTTCCATCAACATGGGTCCTGACCAATTACGAGAAATAGCGTGGGACAAAATGTGTGGAAGAATAAAAATAAAAAGAAAAAAAAGAAACGTAGAATAACAAGATGTCACCCCCAACTCCGTTGAGGGTGCCATAATGATACGCGAAGCGAATTTAAAGGTTTTTTTCTTTCATGAATTCAACGGAGAAGATACATGTACGTGTATTGGTTGATTGAAGGTTTGTGATCATGATTGATCAATCAATCAATTGATCGATCGTTTGATTGATTGATTGATCGAATGATTGACAGTTCGTAAAAATAGCGATGGGACGTTTATTTCGGATTCTGCACCTGATTGATATCAACACTTGATTGATTGATCGATCTCTAATCATGATTTGATCAATGTGATCATGATTTGATCACTCTGATCATGATTTGATTGATTGATTTGATCGATTGATCAATACGTTGTATTGCCTAAAATGACACATTTTGCATAGGTTTTATTTATTGTCTATACGTTTTCATACTGTTCAGTGACAAATATCTGACGCACAATTTTGCATGTAGTATTGAGAAAAAATACTCTATTTGCTTTTCTTACATCCGAAAAAAAAAGAATTGCGAATGAGTTATTATAACACTAGATTTGCTATTGCAAGCAATAGCGGGACGAATGGCACCCCGTACTGCACATTGTCCACAGTAGCATCAACAATTATGAGTGTACAAAAGTCAAATGGCATATCTATTATACATGTCGGAATCAGCATGTCTAAACACCCCCCCCCCCCTTTTTTTTTTCTCTTCCGTAGAATACGTTTCAGTTCTATACATAGTTTGGGAATCCTTTTTAAATCTAAAAATTAGACACGCGCGCAAGTAGGAAGGTGGTGTCACGTGATACTCAAGTATATTATCGTGGACTTAGCATATTAATATTCTTTTTAGAGGGGACGTAGGACAGACAACATGTGTATATATTGACGGAGCGGCGTATTAACTGTTCAATTTATTCTTCAATAGCTCGCGTATCATACAATACATGTAACTTATCGTGTACAATTTTAATTACATGTTTATCGATTGATTTTCAGCTAATGTGTATATTTTAGCAGGTGTGTCCATTCACGGATATGTACTTTAACGCAAGTGCAGAAATGTCAGTAATTTGTACTCTGAGTGTTTCTCGTTCTCTCGGTGGCGATTTTCTCTTTAAAGCACATTAAATAAAATACATATTTTTATTCTAGAATATTCTAGTACATGTTAGCAGTACAGCAATTGCATGTGACCATTTGCACACACTCCTAATTACGATTTTCCGTGGAATTGTTGTTATATTTTTCAAGAAAATGCAGCTAAAACGCATTTTCCCATAGGGTCCAATGTTAAACTTTTGTCTAGTTTCCATGGCAATGGCAGCCATTTTGAAAATTCCAAGTACTGTTGGTACCTCGGGGCACCACTGCCAAACATTTACATAAACTTTCAAGACTTTGCCTCTTATAAACGAAAGATTTAAAATTTGGATTTTTTTTTTACATTTTTTTTGTTTCCATGGTAACGGCGGCCATTTTTTACCATTCCAATGTCTCTTGCACAACTTCACATGGCGGTTCATATTATGGTATAGTTTCCATCAACATGGGTCTGACCAATTACGAGAAATAGCGTGGACAAAAATGTGTGGAAGAATAAAAATAAAAAGAAAAAAAAGAAACGTAGAATAACAAGATGTCACCCCAACTCCGTTGAGGGTGCCATAATGATACGCGAAGCGAATTAAAGGTTTTTTTTCTTTCATGAATTCAACGGAGAAGATACATGTACGTGTATTGGTTGATTGAAGGTTTGTGATCATGATTGATCAATCAATCAATTGATCGATCGTTTGATTGATTGATTGATCGAATGATTGACAGTTCGTAAAAATAGCGATGGGACGTTTATTTCGGATTCTGCACCTGATTGATATCAACACTTGATTGATTGATCGATCTCTAATCATGATTTGATCAATGTGATCATGATTTGATCACTCTGATCATGATTTGATTGATTGATTGATCGATTGATCAATACGTTGTATTGCCTAAAAATGGACACATTTTGCATAGGTTTATTTTATTGTCTATACGTTTTCATACTGTTCAGTGACAAATATCTGACGCACAATTTTGCATGTAGTATTGAGAAAAAATACTCTATTTGCTTTTCTTACATCCGAAAAAAAAAGAATTGCGAATGAGTTATTATAAACACTAGATTTGCTATTGCAAGCAATAGCGGGAACGATGGCACCCCGTACTGCACATTGTCACAGTAGGCATCAACAATTATGAGTGTACAAAAGTCAAAAATGGCATATCTATTATACATGTCGGAATCAGCATGTCTAAACACCCCCCCCCCCCCCTTTTTTTTTCTCTTCCGTAGAATACGTTTCAGTTCTATACATAGTTTGGGGAATCCTTTTTAAATCTAAAAATTAGACCACGCGCGCCAAGTAGGAAGGTGGTGTCACGTGATACTCAAGTATATTATCGTGGACTTAGCATATTAATATTCTTTTTAGAGGGGACGTAGGACAGACAACATGTGTATATATTGACGGAGCGGCGTATTAACTGTTCAATTTATTCTTCAATAGCTCGCGTAATCATACAATACATGTAACTTATCGTGTACAATTTAATTACATGTTTATCGATTGATTTCAGCTAATGTGTATATTTTAGCAGGTGTGTCATTCACGGATATGTACTTTAACGCAAGTGCAGAAATGTCAGTAATTTGTACTCTGAGTGGTTTCTCGTTTCTCTCGGTGGCGATTTTTCTCTTTAAAGCACATTAAATAAAATACATATTTTTATTCTAGAATATTCTAGTACATGTTAGCAGTACAGCAATTGCATGTGACCATTTGCACACACTCCTAATTACGATTTTCCGTGGAATTGTTGTTATATTTTTCAAGAAAATGCAGCTAAAACGCATTTTTCCCATAGGGTCAATGTTAAACTTTTGTCTAGTTTCCATGGCAATGGCAGCCATTTTGAAAATTCCAAGTACTGTTGGTACCTCGGGGCACCACTGCCAACATTTACATAAACTTTCAAGACTTTGCCTCTTATAACGAAAGATTTAAAATTTTGGATTTTTTTTTTACATTTTTTTTGTTTCCATGGTAACGGCGGCCATTTTTTACCATTCCAATGTCTCTTGCACAACTTCACATGGCGGTTCATATTATGGTATAGTTCCATCAACATGGGTCTGACCAATTACGAGAAATAGCGTGGACAAAATGTGTGGAAGAATAAAAATAAAAAGAAAAAAAAAGAAACGTAGAATAAACAAGATGTCACCCCAACTCCGTTGAGGGTGCCATAATGATACGCGAAGCGAATTAAAGGTTTTTTTTTCTTTCATGAATTCAACGGAGAAGATACATGTACGTGTATTGGTTGATTGAAGGGTTTGTGATCATGATTGATCAATCAATCAATTGATCGATCGTTTGATTGATTGATTGATCGAATGATTGACAGTTCGTAAAAATAGCGATGGGACGTTTATTTCGGATTCTGCACCTGATTGATATCAACACTTGATTGATTGATC
>NW_027267500.1:0-29125 GCF_963676685.1 Mytilus edulis | reverse complement strand
TAAATATAAAGCCATATGACCTTTTACATTAGGTCTAGTGACTAGTACCTTGACAAATGACAACCAGATGTGACCTTGAGAAAACCGGAAGTAGCCATTTTTGCACTTTTTTCATGGAAAAATGCTCGGAATCCGTATATTTTGTAAGTATATACATAAACTTATCACTACAGACAAGAAGTGACTTTTGATCAACCGGAAGTGGCCAATTATATCCTGTTTTACAGAAAGAGTATGTAGAAACTATATTTTTTTTTAAAATCAGTGTGACAGAAGCTATCATGAGACAGGAATAGACATTCATTTCACCGAAAGTATATTTTTATCACCCCCATTTCACTCAGAAGTATATAGAAACCATTTTTTATTGCAATAGTATGAAAACAAGAATGTATACCTAGTACACGGATGCTCCATCCGCACTATCCTTTTCTTTTTTCAATGGACCGTGAAAACGTGAAAAATTCTAATTTGGTATTAGAATTATAAAGATCATATCATAGGGAACTTGTGTACTAAGTTTCAAGTAGATTGGACTTCAACTTCATCAAAAACTACCTCGACCAAAAACTTTAACCTGTAGCGCGACAGACGAACGGAATAACGAACGGACGTACGGACGTACGGACGAACGAATGGACAATCGGACGAACAGACGGACGCACCGACCAGAAAACATAATGCCCATAAATGGGGTATAAAAATATGATTTAAACTTCAATCAGCTTTTTTTCACTAACTTTAAAAATTGATGTGAAAAGGCCTTCAGTTGTTCTCTTAACAATTGGTTTTTAATTTTGAATAGGTTTGTTCGGAGGTAAAGCGTATTCGTTTAAGTTAAAGAAAACAGGATGTGCACTGTTGCAGATCTAACATCGATATCTTCAGAGTCATCAACACGAATGCTGTAAAGAGAATTTTTTTGTTGCTTTTCATTCATAAAGAATTAACTTACCAAGAGTATCATTGTTATCTGCCTGAATTTTCTCTCCGAGATGAAGTATTACATCCTGATCTTTTATGACTTGGGGTATGAAGACATTTTTCTGAGAGAGTCTGGTCGTAGCCTTAAAATTATAACAAAGAAATACAATTCAATTCAAACAATTTGAATTAACAAACAGATATCTATTATCCGAAAAATGAAATCAAAATGTTATTGAAGTCCCAAAGTTAATTTGGTAATTTTTCCATAACAAAATCAGGGAGAAGACTGATGATGAATGTAGGGGCGTGTCAATAAGAGGAAAATCCATTGATTATCTAACAAATTGAATTATAGCAGCTTTTATTGTGATAGAGCTGTCCAAAGAGCTACTATCGAAACCGTATTTACCATCAAAGACATTCAAATAACGGTCCGTCCAGATGTCTAACGTCCTACTTAGCAACTCTATATGATATAACTCGGATGGTTATACAAATACTTTTATTTGCTTTCTTGAAACAGATAACTAAGAAATAGCCCATGACGCTAAAAACTTTATAAGTTTATTTATATTCATTGAATCAATTGATAAAACAAATGTTGCTGTGAAAACAAGTTACACGCTCTTTATCTACAGTTAAGCACGTTCTTTGAAAACAAAATTGTTACAAATGATTACTACATACGTCTTTTAGTGTTCTCCTGCAACTTTCAAATTCCTCTTTGGATAATCTTCCACTATGTGTATTTTGTAGTTTCTTTCTATAAACCTCTACTCTGATCAAATCTGATATTAAATCAATATCACTTTCTTTTGGAAGGACTAATTCACATTTTGTGGAAGGTAAGTATCCCTTAAGTCCAAGATAACATTCATAAGTATTTCCATGTCATCTTTTATGTCCTGGAAACAACCTGAAAAATAAAAAATAAAAAATATACTGAACTCCTGGAGAGAACAAAGGGTTTCACATGTGGAGCAGGATTCGCTTAACCTCCCAGAACACCTGAGATCACCTTCTTAGTTTTCGATAGAGGTTCCTGTTGTTTAGTTTTCTATGTTGTGGATTGTGTACTATTGTTTATCTATTGGTCTTCTTCGTTTTTAGCCGCCATGTAATTGTCTGTGTATGTTCGACTTATGAGTTTGAATGTCCTTATTGTATATTTCGACCTCTTTCTCGAAACGGAAAATCCATGAATAAATGACAAAATTATAAGCTTAAAACATCAACCAATGGAAAACAGCTATTATTCCTGACTGGGTACAGGCATTTACATATGTAGAAAATGGTGGATTAAACATGGTGTTAGGTAACATCTCTCACTTCGCATGAAAGTCACATAAACTGACAAAAGGAATGTTAATATGATAGATTTGATAAATTGCAATTTAATAAAATATTTCTTCGGAAAACCTTGCACAAAAATAGTACTTAGCTGGTACAATATTACTGTGGACACACAACATAGCTTCGGCATAATTGATTATGATTGAATTAAACGTAAAATGCCATGTTTTGTCAAAGTCAACCCGCACAACTAAACATAAGCTAGAATAACATCAGTTAAACCAGATGAAAATATAAAGCTGTTATTAAAACAGTTATTAAAACAAATATTCTCGTACTGATCTTTTTTTATTTTTTCAATGTTCTTATGTTGTGCTGTTACACCACTGTTCATGGTTAAGGAGGAGTTAGCTACCAAAGACGTGTAAATATGTCATATATTTTAGGAGCCTGTCCCAACCGAGAAATTGATACTTAGTAGAGGGGCGAAATATACCAGAGGGACAGTCAAACTCATAAATAGAATATCAACTGATAACGTCATGGCTAAAAATGAACAGACAAACAGCCAAATAATAATACAAAAGACTAAGCATAGAAAACTAAAGACTAAGCAACAAAAAGCCCAACAAAACCTGGGGGAGGGGCGAGATCTCAGGTGCTCCGGAAGGGTAGCAGATCCTGCTCCACATGTGGAAATATTGTCGTTGGTCATTGTCTGTTATAAATCTTTTCGTAAATTGTTATCAGCTTAGCCGTACCTTTTAGTGTCAGGGCCGACTATTTGTTGGTGTTGCAGGCTACTAGTATTTATATAATTTCATAAATTTACACAATTTAAAATCTAGTAGATACACGAAATTGTCTCATGGGAAATCCTACCATATTTTCTTATTTTTATACTTAGCTGGTTTACCGCATCTATTGCTGTGTTTATAATTCAGAAAATCATATCGTCAAAAAGAGTTTACATTTTGTTTGAAACCCGCCATCATCTCCTACAGTACATAGGAAAGGGAAATCCAATCACATAGTTGTTTATGTTATCACAGATAAAGAACCTTATAGTGTGTTATACTGCTGAATAACTATATTACAAAGGTGTTCTATTTATCTGGGTTTGCAAAATGTTGCCCATAAAAAATGAACTGCAATCAAAAGGGGATTTAGGAATACTTGGAAACTTCCACAAAATGTGGTGTTGATCACTTTTGGACATCGCAAATTTCCTCAGTACTATTAAAATATTTACAAACCTTGTTTTCAAACTTAACCATATTCAGGTGCATCAATATTTTTCTGTTGATTTACACTTAACAGATGTGAAAACAACACCTAATAAACCTCATTGTCTGATATTACCTATGTATGGAAGGTTCATAGCTTAAAATCCAAAAGCCAAGGATGTAAAAGAACCGTAACTATTGAAGAGCTTTCTGACAAAATATTATAGATAATTGTAATCCGTTTTGTAATAAAACATGAATTTTTCGTGCAAGCGCACATATGGTACATACAAACATTTAGAATCGCATTCAATAAAACATGTTACTCATTTGTATAAGACAGTGTATGTCAACATACTTATTATTTTGCTAGATTTAGATGAAAGAAAAACTGGTTGAGATATAAACTTTTCCACTTCAGACTGGGTATATTCCTTTTTAAACATGTTCTTAACAGCAGAAAATGTAGTGGTATGCACAATTTTAAAAAGTTGCTGAAAATAGTCTTCTTCATCTTCTCGGAGTATGTCTGAAAAAAAATCATAGTGCATAAAAACATCAAACTAATAATTAAGTTTGAATAGTTTTTGTGTAAGAAGCACACATTTTATGACATTCCGTGTAGCGTGACTGCCAAAGCGTACCGTGCGAACGCCTTACTACAGGGAAATTATATGTTGCTGAGATAGCTGACAGGAAGTTGAAAATTGGAAAGTTAAAACTTTTACTTTTGTCATCGAAATTATTCTGTCAACAGTATTGATATCGGTGAAACTATCATGATATGTGTTTAGGTGAACGTATCTCAGCACAATGATCTTATCGCAAAAATATAACCGATGAACCTGGATTATTGCGTTCAGATTAGCCCTATTATACGGACATTTACAGCATACTTTTGAAATAATACATGCATTTGATTTGCTACATGTAGTATTTAAGATAAGTTATTTAGGTATCAGACCCCCAGTTCACTAACTACAATAGAAAAACATATGTTAAACTGACCTTCAGAAGTGTTTTTAGTGTCTTTCATTCTGTCACATCTTTGATACAAGCAAACAGAGGATATGTCAAAGTACGGGAAACATCGGCAAGACCAATTCGTCAGAATTAAAGCTAATTATATAGCAAAATATTGGTTGCATTTGACTTGACATATATGCATTTTTCAAACGTAAGAAATCAACGAAAGATAACGACTTCTGTGTTGTTTAATTATTCGATGATTTGTAAATACTTGCATATATTTTTTTATTTATTTTTTATTTCATAAAACTCCTCAAAGATCCGTAGGCTATCGGTTTGTGAGATCAATAACCGTATGTTATCATAATATCAGTTTAACATGTTTAATTGGTGTTAACTAGATACTTTTTAAAGGTATTGTATTGAACTGAATAAATAATATTCACGCACTCTAAGATAAAATAGTAACATATGTTATAAATTTTCTCAAATAATTGATATATTAACACGTATATAAGATATTAAAGAACATACCTCTAGTAATTATATAAATTTCTTTACTTGGGAGACTCTTGATATCACCTTGTGCAATGGTTACTATCTTAAATTTATACTTAGTAGATGGCAAAGTATCTAAAATACTATACTGGTTTTGATCTGCCGGTGTAAGTATTTCTTCACAAGTCTCCCAATCATCTGTTGTGAATTGCAGCAAATAATGTTTTGTTTTGAAAAATATCTCTTTCTCTTTTGCCCAAGAGATATTTATGACTGTATCGACGATTTCAATATGGTCAAACTGTGGTGGAATTGGATCTTAAAAAATAAGAAAAGCTGAAAATTATTACATTTGTCACCCAATTTAGTCAATATAATGAAATTACGAGGTGAAAGGTTTTCCTAGCTGTAAAACCATGTTCAATCCAACATTTTCTACATAAGAAAATGCATGTTCCAAGTCAGGAATATGACATGTTATCCATTCGTCTGACGTGATTGAGCTTTTGATTTTGCAATTTTGTTATGGACTTTCCATTTTGGATTTCCCTCAGAGTTAGGAATTTTTAATTTTTTTTCTTATATGAAAAAAGGTGTGATTTGGCTGTTTTAAAATTAAGAAAGTGGTTTCACTTTGCAATATTAAAAAACGACTAAATTTGCATTAGAACCTACTGCTTATTCTAAAATGTATATTATTATGCAAAATATAATGAGATAGTTTTTGTCAAAAACTGTCAAAATCAAAAAGACAAATAATAGTTCACGAGAAACAACATAGAAAATTAAGACTGACCAACACGAACTGCGTCAAAAACCAGGGATGATCTCAGGTGCTACGGAAGGGTAAGCAGATATTGCTCCTTATTAGCACATGTCGTGTTGCTTATGTTATAACAAACCCGGTAAATAGTCGTATTCGGTAGTCACATTCATGAAAAGGGAAGGGGATTGTAGTTACGACGTAAGAAACATAACCAATATCATCTGTGAAACGGTTATTCCATAACGGTCAACCAACTCGTGATGGCATCCGTAACATTTACGAAGGGGTTATTTCAATCTCTCCATTTGACACTCTTGGTATAATAGGTTCCTTGTGAGCAGCAACCCTCTATCAAGGAAATCATGATAGAAAATGCAAGCGCATAAATATCGTATCAATTGGAAAATGTATGCTCCGTATGCAGGTGCTGCTTGAAGGTTGCTACATAGAAATGGAAAGTTCACAATTGGGAAGCTGAAATCATCTCGTTTGTCGTAAAATTTTGTTTTCAACCGACCCTCATTGTCATTCAAGATTTGAGGTAGACTTAACTGTGTCTGTTGTATCCTTTATCTCTAGTTCGATTGTATAGATGCGTTCAACGTAGTCACCAAATGTTGAATTATTTAAGTTAAAGGATAGTAATAACTTCTTATTTTTCATCGTAAGAAGTAGGAAGTCTGCGTCATAAAAATAAAAAAACAAGTCGGCAAAAAAATGAGCACTTTTGGTTCCCATCGGAATGCCGACAGTCTGTAGAAAAGTCAAATGTTTGAAAACTAAATTGTATGTACTCTTACGATCTTTGATATCCACATCTGATTCACGCCAACCCTAGAATATGCAGTTTCCGATAATTTTAAAGCCCAGCTATGACTGCTGATAAAATAGATGTTAATAATTTAGAAAGATATTTCATGGAGCACTTGGAAGACACTTGTGTTGTTTATGTATCGAATACAGTGATGAAAGATCAAGTTCTGCATCATTGGTTGAAATTCCAAAGGAACAAAGAATAGACCTATGATTATCCAGGATTGTTCTTTTGTAAGTGTCGTGAGAATAATGTCGTTTTTTTTTAAAGTGAATTATCAATACCTAATTCATTTATCAAGCAGTTTATGCAATGAGAATTATACACATAAACGCTGTTGTTTGGGGCTTTATCTGCGGAAACAACAACATATTTGTCACGGAGGTAGGACTAGTGTTGTGCAACGTTTGTGTCTTTTATGATCAACATAGCATGGGTATTGATAGACCGACGGGTGCGGGAGTGTCTTGCTACATTAAAGACCCATTGTTGGTCTTCGGCTGTTGTCTGCTTATGGTCGGGTTGATGTTGTTTTGACACATTCCCTATTTCCTTTCTCAATTTTAGTTTACTATTCATTTTCTGTATTAACGACCTCACATCCTTATTCCATTTGTCTTCTTTCTCGCTTTTAGAAAATTACTTAGCATAATCCTCGACTGAATCCGTCAATATTTTGAAGTTCTATTTACAATTGATTTATTTAGGCTAACGACACATTGGACTCTCAGATAACACATTTCACAGGGAAGTGTTATTGCCAATATTGACGAAACCGGTAATCACGTGGCCAGCCTGATTATATGTGAATTTGGAACTAGCACAGGTGCAATCAAACGTCTACAAATCAATTATAAGCTCCAGAATTGAGACAGATACCTATATAATATTTGGTGTAAACAACACAAAGTATAGATCTTAGAGTACCCGCAGTTACAGAAAGCTATTAAAAAGTCAATTACAACTAATAGATAATTTCTACGAATAAAATATAGGTATTTAAAAAAATATAGGACCATGAATGTATAGATGTGTATTGCAAAAATATTGAGTTGGATTTAATTTCATTGATAAACAATGCATATATCTACTAAGGACATGAAGGATGTTAAATCGGTGATAATTGATAATCTAGTATTTGTCTTATTTTTAGCTCGGCAAATATCCACAAATCCATAATGGACGTCGTATCCTGTTCAGTTTGTTCTTGGATTAGCAAGTAGTCACAGACATAAATACAATAATTAATAAATGAACTAATCAAGTATTAGAAATAAGTAATAATATCAATAATTAAAACAGAAAACATTTGGTATTTGTAAAGAAAAACACATTTATAACGTTATAATTTTGCGGTAACTGGCCATTTATTGAAGAACACAAAAAGGTGTCACGAATTATTTGTATTAGAAAATATTGTTTTTAAATAATTTCCGTGGTAATATTTGATCTGTTATGAACAAAAAAAAAAAGATAAAATGCAAAGTTTAATTTTATCAATTACGCATTTTATCATCAAAATGGTTGATTTACCCATGTACTTTTTTTTATATATGATTTAACATGAATTTTCATTTCATTCAATACCTTTGGATATTTTATTCGGCATGTTGAACATGCCGGAATTTCCGGTCTTAAAGATCACAAAAAATATAATTTGGGGACAAATATACACATGATGCTTTTGATCACTTTTGTCTTTTATCGAACTAAGTGTATTTGGGTTAGGCAATTGTGGTTCCAAGTTTTCACCTACATACATCCAACTTGATAGATTGAACATTATATGTGTTGAAAAAGGGCTGATTTGTTGGTGGATATCTTCAATAGACCTACCCTTTTGAGCTAAAACAAGATGTTGTCATGCTTCATTTACCTTCCCTGATATATTTGATACATTAGAATCAAGAATCGTTCGATTAATTGCTTAATGGTTTCGTTATTCACATTCATCTTAAGGAGATGCAGTATGATTGGCTATACATAGACAGCTTTCTAACAAGGAAAAGTTTTAAAGAATAAGGACATACATTTCAAGAAGAAGTACACATTTTTAAGCATCCACACAGTAGGAGTACCAAACCCTGCAATAACATAAGGAGATGGGATTTTATTGCAAATTAGACAACAATCAACCAATATTTAAAAAACTATTAGACATGTCTTTCACAATCATGTCTTATCTGTTGTAATTTTATAGGCTTTGTTAAAATAAAAAATGCCATCCATGCATCTCATGCTATTTGTTTATCTACCCGCGATAACTAATCCGGTGTCGCTATAACTCAAAGCATGGCAGACACTCAGTGTATATGACTTGTCTAGTCCTCAAGTAAAAGAAAGTTCATGAAAGGAAACGTATATATGAAGGAAATGCAGTCCCAAATGAACTTTTATTAGAGCTGCATTTGTTACATCAAAACATGACAGTCACTACTACGGCCATGTCAAAGGTATTCATTCTTTTGGTCCGGATTGATAATAGACAAACGAGTTGAATATTAATATTACCTTACGCACATGGTTTAAATACTTATATAGTCTTAAACATTTATTCACAAGTTTTAGTAAAGGCTAATAGTCACTTTTTGTAAACTTACTGCATATACATATTTTTTGTTTAGTGAAATTCAAAACACATCGACTGAGTCATGTGAGTTGGAAAATTTCAGAACTGTACAGCCCTTGTATGGTGTAAACTTCCCAAAAACATGTATTGTGTAATGGTGTAATGGTGTAAGGTGTATGGTGTAATGGTGTAATGGTGTATGGTGTATGGGGAATGGTGTAATGGTGTTTTAGGAATGGTGTGATTGTGTAACGTGCGATCGAGAATGGTGTGAATGATGATGTACGACATTTCATTGGTTGAAAACGAAGATCTTTTTATTTTATTTTTTCGAATTGTAAACATAAACAATAATAATAATCTTAATATTTGAAATTTAATTGCATTTCGGATCGTGTAGAAAAAATGGGGAAATGTGCATGGTGTAATGTGTAAGGTGTATGGTGCAAAGATGTAACGTGTATTGTGTAATGATGTATGGTGTATGGTGTAATGGTGTATGGTGTAATGGTCTATGGTGTTAGTGGGAAGTTTACACCATAGAAGGACTGTAAGATGAAGCTGCATGCATGTCATCGTCAAGAAAGGAAAAATTAACACTAGGACACAAAAACAATCCTTTCTGTCCAATACGTTTCTGTAAAGATTTCTGTTTAACTGAAAAACTTAAATCCAGGAAAGGCAGTTACGGTTATGCTGCATGGTACATATTGCTTTTTTTTTTTAAAGTAAGTTCATTTGTGTATATTAAGCCGGTATATCTAGACAAATAGTGATTATTTTCCAAACTTAACATGCATCATCACTTACTAGGACTTGTTCGATAGCACTGCTGTAGGTTCAAGAAGGTATGAACGCTCAGTACTGACATTATTCATAAAATTTCTAACATTAATGAGAAACAAAGGTTACAGTTCCCATGACATAAGCTAAGCTTACCTTCGATAAATTAGGATATTCTTTTATAATCTCAAGGAATAAATAAAATCTAGTGTCTTTACGTGTTTTTACGTTCCTTGCTTTCAAATGTTTTACATTCTTGATTAAGTCAAATCCAGAAAAATGCTTTTGAAGCACACAATATTTAAATTCTTGTTTAATTTTTCATGAAATATATGACTTATACAACAGTAGTCTCATTTGCTATTTTCATAGCTTTTATCGATGTTTTCTCTAGGAAAATTGTTTTTTCTGTAAGGACATGTCTAGTATCATTATTTAAAAATTTGTTGGACTCATCATCTTTCTTGATATCATTTTTAAAGTTATCCACTTATCATTGTGTTAATGGCCGTTTAGTTAGCCGATGTTCCGTGTTATGAAATTCAAATATGAACTGAAACAAAAATCTACGTATAAAAAAACTTACCGTCTAAAGCCTTGAAAATAAATCCTTCAATTGATACCAAAAATCTTCCGAATTTGCCAGTCTTAATTGTTTCTTCAAGTATGTTTCGTAATTTTTCTACGTTATGACATCCTTGGGAAATGAGAATAAATACTGCATAAAAAGACCCGCGGCTGAAATAAGCAAAATGTCTTGATTAGAAAAAAACAACCTTTCTTATGTTTTGCTAATTAATGAAATCAATTGCATTAATGCAATCCACAATTCGCCAAACGGTTTACGCAGTTGAATCCACTAAACATTGAGATACATACTGTAATGAATCTTGAATATATAAGTTTACCCAACAAAAGTGTTACGATAAACAGATACGTGAAGTCTATTGGTTGAATGACTAATGACATATTGATAAACAGACTGTAGTAAATATAATAAAACAAACCTAAATTCTATATCTGCAACTACTTGATTCCCAGGACAATCAGTGAATGCAGTTTTTGCTGCATCTTCGATACCTTTTTTTAGCACATTGTAAATATCACTTGACTGATTGTGTAAAGCATCCTCATGGACTGGACCATACAGTTGTATTTTAACAAGATAGCGACGAGCTATAATAAATCAATATGTCAGATGTATTGTTTTAGCATTACAATATGATCATCGTTTATGGATCTATCCCATTTTCATCTATACAAAAATATTTGCATATTTATTAATCAGTAAACATTCACATAAAAAAAACTAAATTTGTAAATTTTACGGAGCAAAAAAAAATAAATAAAGGCAAAACAGTAGTATACCGTTTAATTCATAAATCGATTGAGAAAAAATACCAATCCGGGTTACAAACTAAAACTGAGGGAAACATCAAATATAAGAGGAGAACTACGACCCAACAAGCCTGTCGTGATATCTTTGTTTTTGAACTGAAGTTGCTGTTGTTCATTAATTTTGATAGCTTGTCAGAAATTCATACATTCATCAAATTTAATATGAAACAAATATTATTTTGTTTTATTTGTTACATAATAAAAATACAATGGAAATCTGAAATAAAGTTAAAATAAGGCGGATTGAAGTACATGTAGCACCTTTAGCTTTGAACAACTACCAAAATATATACCGCATAGTCACCTGTAAATGGTCTCGATATGAACACGTACAAGAATTCAAACGAAAATATAAGAACGGCACTAATAATAATAAAATATTAACTGAACAACAAATATGAAAAAAGTTCACAACAACAAACATTGGTTTATCGAGCAATGTCTTCGCACGGCCTATATCAGTAGGACAACCGGAAGCGCCTGAGTAAGGATTTCGCCGCTCAGTGATACGGTTCACTAGACGACGTTGTCAACACGTAATGGCCGCCATTATTTGACGTTGGATTTGGCATTCCATGTTGAAAAGTTGCATTAATGACATTCTTGGATGCTTAATCTTTATGCTGAATAACACAAAAGGTAATGGTTTATACCATATATTTTAGTTAATTACAATCAAATAAGTCGGATCCAAAGAAATGATTTAAACGGCAAAAATAAAATCAAACATGAAAATTGAAATCCAATATATCATCATTTCCTTATAATATACTAGTATTGAATACTGGTGAATTACATTCGGATTTCGGTCTAAGGTATCCGTACTTGTCTCCGGAAATATTATACCCACACAAGTTGTCAACATCCGTTTTTAAACTTGTCAAGGTGTTCTTCACGATCTCCATGGAAAATATTCACGCTTTCACTTTTTGCTCAGATAATAGAACATTGTAAATCTCTACCTGAAAATACGGACCAAAATGAATCAAATTCGAAAGCACGTATGATCACGTTTCATGCCGATTGCAAGTTCTCGAAAAAGGGGGGTACACATGTAATTTCAATACCCCATAAATTGCAAAATATAGGCTACTGAGGCACCACGAATTTTGATGAACGTCTCGGGTTCAACTCAAAAGTGGACCCCATAGGCGGATTAAGGGGGGGGGGGGGGGGGGGGCAGGCTCCCCCTTTTTGTGAAAAAATTTGGTTGCTTATATAGGGAATAACTGAAGCGTGACTGGAGCCCTCTTAGGTCGGTCAGTGGGCCCCCACCTATGAAAATTTCTGGATCCGCCACTAGTCCAAATAATTATGACGTCTGGCAAGGCTATTTTAATTTTTTTCTGGGACGCCTTCCTACGACTTTTACTTATTGAATGTGTTCTTGCTGTTATATGTACGATATAACAATAACGGCGGTTTATATCTCTGGTGGTTAGTTCTTCTTATAGAAATATTAAACAATATTTACAAATAAAGATCATAATTGAAATACGAAAGTTGTAGGAAGGCGTCCCAGAAAAAAAAATTAAAATAGCCTTGCCAGACGTCATAATTATTTGGACTAGATCCGCCACTAGACCCACTTATACTGTTGGATGTTTTATACCAGGTATAATATTTAATTTGGAAAAAAAATATTTGTGTCTCTGATTTCATATATATATGTTAGCGGCAATAAGTAAAATTAGGCATTGAGCTTAAATCCTAGGCAATAAGCTAACGCCTAGGCATTAAGTTATTGCCTGAAATTTTCAGGCATTAAGCTTATTGCCTGAAATATGATGATGATTATTCATCCTATTGCCAAGCATAATTTTAGGCAATAAGTAAACTCTGGAATTTATGCATATTGGGTGATTTATTCTTGATATAGAGTCGTTTTTTTTAATTATATTTCTAATTCTACATTTATAGATATACATTCATTTGTCAGATCTTCAAATTTAGTAAGTTTATTTAGTAATTTTAGCAGTTGAAAAACAGAATTAACTCATACTTTTTTCATGTTTGTGTGGTATTACTAAGTATCAAAAAGTAATTGTATCCAATTGATAAAGGGGAGTTTGAACTGGTCAAAAGTAGACCAAATTAAGATATGATTTTTTTTATCACATCATTTTCCATTTTTTTATTGGATAAGTAAATTGTCTTATTCAACTGTCCGCAATTTGTGATAAAAAAAAGATTTTTTAACACAAATTTCTATCAAGTTTTTATATTTCTAAATTATTATTTGATGCATTTTAATATAAATAACATATTTTATTAGGTAATTTATTTCTGGTCTCTAATGCCACATCTTCTTTTTTTATATTTAGGATGACATTGGGCCCTGTACTTTTACATCGTTAAAATCGGTGATATTCGATTTTCTTCTTCTGCTCATTTTCAAACGTATGCTATTTGCAGTAATAAATAAAATAGTTGAAGTACTCATTATTTATATGAGAGATGCATGAGATTTTCCTTTAAACTTTTAAGTATGAAACCGTGACGCTTCGAAATCAGGTCCCTCAAAGCATAAAATGATTTTACCGATTATTTATTTAATTTTAACTATTTACAAATATTTTGTTCAATTCTATTTTTTTTTACTTATTTTTGTTTCAAAGTTTAGATCTACAATTATAATATAAAAATTATTTATAACCTTTCATATAAAACTTATAATTATTTTCTAATGATTAATCGGTTTATGAATTAAAGTTGTTGGTTGAATTAACAGAATACTGTGCGATAAATGTGGTAAATATTTTCTAATAATTAATCGGTTGATGAATTAAAGTTTTTGGTTGAATTTGATACAATATTTCTTTTGTTTTTATTTGCTATTTTCTTTTACGTCAATACTAAGGACACCCCAGCAAATATAATCCTCAGATAGCTTCGATGTGCAGCATGCTAAGAAATGTCGTAAGTCGATCCTAACTATATCATATTTTCTGTCTTAAGAATATCTTATAGGACTAACCTTAGGACAGTGTCGATAAACAGGCCACAGTTATCATAATGTTAGTATGTAACAAATGTATTTTAATTTAAATGAATAAATGTCTTTTATTTACTCGCATTTACATTTTAGGCATTAAGCTTAATGCCTGCACACATTTTTCAGGATTTAAGCTTAAATCCTAGGATTTAAGACTAATGCCTAACAACATTTAGGCAATAGACTTACTGCCTAGGCGTTAGCTTATTGCCTAGGATTTAAGCTTAATGCCTAATTTTACTTATTGCCGCTATTATATATATACATGTATGTCATGTACATATGTACACCAAAATGTAGAATTCATAAAAATTAAATCTTTCATAAACATAAAATACAAAAGGAAAGCGATTACAGGCACAGGTTCCTCTTTCCCATACACAAAAAAAAAATAGATAGCCATGCATCCTCTAAATTCATATCTCATATTTTAAAAGAAATTTACACATTGAAATTAACCACTGAATCACCCACCCATTTCAGAGCTTATACATGTACATGTATCTCATGACCAGGAAATTTTACAAATTTGATATGCCTGTACAGATTCTTTATATCCCTTATGTTATATTATTCCTATAGGCTATAGTCATATATATTTATACAACTAATCATGCTAATTATCATGCTACTTAGAAATGATAATCCATTGACAATATTAATTTCTTTCAAAAAATGTACTTCAACTTGATTGATATCATAATATTATCAAAATAATGGTGTTATGACAGTGGTGGTTCATGGATTCAAATTAAAACAAGGTTGTGAGTGCCCTGAAAATGTAAAAAAAAATCAGCTTGCATATATTTATGTACACTGTACACTATTATAATACATGTTTTCTTTGCCTGTAACTTTTATGTATTAAGCAGAAATTTATAATAATAGATATATATAAAATTGCGAATGGAAATGGGTTATGTGTCAAAGAAACAGCAACCAAACAAAGAGCAGACAGCAGTCTACAGCCACCAATGGGTCTTCATTGGATCAAGAAAATATGTTTTTTCTTGGTAATTTATTTGGCTAATTTGTATTCATGTGTTAGTGTGTTGATAACAACAATGCAAAATTAATTAAATTTTGCTTTGAATAATTTAGTATAATAGATTTAGTAATTGTATGTACCTTTGCTTTATATTTACAGGATGGAGAAAGATGTTCACTATGAATCAAAAATTCAAAACAGAGGACTTTTATATATCAACAAAAACAATTGCAGTACATGCACATATACATGTATTTAAGGTATGATATACATACAGCAAGAAAACAGTAATCAAATGGAATGTCAAATTATTTTGTTTAAAATAGAAAACAAGATGACTAGAATATATTAACATGATTAGGGTAAGAAATCCAAATGTGTCGTTTCAGGGTAACACCAGTGGGTTATTTTACAATGCGCTATGATTTCAATCTCACAAATATGGAACAAAACATGATAGATGAATATGAATTAACACTATTTTGATAATGAAATAGACTGAAAATATTTTACATTTAACAGTCAGACAAGAAAATTGCCAATGGAATAAATTTGGAATGGAAGTTAAAATTTATAGTTTATAGGTCCAAGAATCATACACAGACTTTAAGACCAAATGGTATACTTTTAATAGTTTAAAGATTTTATGCTACATGTATTATCTATACTGTATAATTTCAAGATAGTTTCATTTGGATTTAAAACCTAATTTCAAGAATGAAGGGTTCAGTACTTTAAAATTCATTAATAAAGATTTAAAACAATATAAGGGAATTAACTCTTACATGATGTGCATCATATCCATGAGAATATCAGAAGTGTTTAAATAAACTTGAACATTTTTCAGATACATGTAAGAGAATGACTTAAGCAGACCATACATGTGTATTTGGGTCAATGATGCCCATAACAATGAAATATAATATATTAAAATTATCATTTATCATTTATCATTACTTTTCAATTGAATCAACACACTTAATTTAATAACAAATTTATTTTTTTTCATTTTCAGTACACTGTCAGCATGGTCAGAAGAAGAATTTTACTGGAGGTTTAAAATTTTGATACCTGGAATCAGCAATGAATATGAAAATGAAAATGAGATATATTCATGTACAGAATGGTAACCGAAGTGGCTCAATTGTTTATTAGCAGACATTTTTTTTGAACTTATGCAGGATTGAATAAATGAAACTTAAGCTGACTATGGGCTCAATGTGTAGTAAAAAGAGGATTTTGAAATATATGCAAGATTCATCAACATTAAAATGTGCACAAGTGAAATATCACCTTATTTAGTAAAAAAAAAAAGCAGATTATTGACTCAGTTGTTTTCATGAAAAAAAATTTCAAAGCAATATATCACTGTTGTATAATTAATAAGATTCCTCATTTTTGTTGAACCTGCAACTTTTGTTGCAGAAAGCTCTACAAAGAGATAGTGATCTGGCCACTATGGAAGTGGGGTTAGGTAACTACTCAAAAGACTTATATTTTAAAGGGTTGAAGACCTGGATGCTTCATCCTTGGTATATAGATGCCTCATGTTAAGAAGTTTCTCTCAGGCACATGTCCAATGTCCTTGACCTCATATTCATGGTTCAGTGACTTCTTGTAAAGAAAGTTAAGATTTTTTGTAATGTTAAATTCTCTCTCATTATAAGTAATAGGATAACTATATTTGGAATGTCATACATTTGTACCTGGCAAGGTCCTCATGCCCGTCAGACAGTTTCCACTCGTCCTCTTTTCATGGATCAGTGAACAAGGTTAAGTTTTGGTGGTCAAGTCCATATCTCAGATACAACATGTATAAGCAATAGGTCTAGGATACATTTGTAGTTGGTGTATTGAAGGACTGTAAGGTGTAAATGTCCAACTCGCAGGTGTCATCTGACCTTGACCTTATTTTCATGGTTCAGTGGTTATACATGTACATGTAGTTAAGTTTTTGTGTTTTGGTCTGTTTTTCTTATACTGTATACAATAGGTCTACTGTATTTGGTGTATGGAACGATTGTAAGGTGTTCATGTCTAGCTGGCAGGTGTCATCTAACCTTGACCTCATTTTGATGGTTCAGTGGTAAAAGTTAAGTTTTTGATTTTTGGCCTTTTTTTCTAATACTATATGCAATTGGTCAACTATATTTGGTGTATGGAAATATTTTATGATCTATATGTCATTCACACAGGTTTTATTTGAACTTGACCTCATTTTGACAGTTCATTGTCCAATATTAAGTTTTTTTTTTGTTTTGGTCTGTTTTCTTAAACTATGAGCAATAGGTCAACTATATTTGTTGTATGGAAGATTTGTTTTCTGTACACGACTGCCTGTAACAGTTCATCTGACCTTTATCTCATTTTCATGGTTCATTGGTCAATGTTTAGTTTACTTGTTTTATGTTAAGTTTGTGTGACAGTTGTAATAAAGCTTTATATTTAGGACCATCAACATAATATCAATGATAAGTTAGTAAAGAAAAAGCGAGACATTTCAGCGTGTGCACTCTTGTATTGTATACTTCTGAAAAACGAATATATCATCCCTCTGGACTGAAGTGTTTCCCTTTTATTTTGCATGCGTGTAATTTAAAGAAATCTCACTTTTACCTTTTGGCTAATTCAAGTTTTACCATTCCAGAATTATTTGACTATTTTCATGGTAAATAAGACTTTTACCTTTTACCCATATGTTGTTAAACTCTATTTTCAAGAATTGAATCACAAGGATGAATTTGATCAAATAAGCTCACTTTTGGATACTTATCACATATCACATACTTAAATTGTCTATTAAATTGAAAATGGAAATGGGCAAGGTATTAAAGAGACAACCCTATCAAAGAGCAGAAAACATGTCTGACAGAGCAGAAACAATAGTGTGCTTAGATTGATTTTTTTCACTTTTGCCCTATTATTGAGATTTAGTGAAAGAATTTTAATTGTTTTATCCCTATCAATTTAGGGAGAGGGGAATCAGTATTCAACACTGCATTACTACATGTATATATCCTACCACCAGTTGCAAATGTATGATATAAACAACCATGCTTTGAACATAGCCCCTGTGACTGAAAGGGGAAAAGAGATGCACAACATATAAAACATATTCCATATGGCTAGCTACATTATATCATTTAAAATACTTCATTGATTTTTTTTAAAGTGGAACAGTTTTTTGTAATAAGTTATTTTACTATAGGTACTACAGTTCCCTTTCAGTTTGCCTGCTTACGGCTTGATTACAGTTCTAATATGAAAATCAGAAGTTTGAGTATGATTGCCAATGAGACAACTCCTCACCAGATACTAAATGACTTAATATATATTATAGATCTCTGACAGCCTTCAACATTTATTATAGCAAAACCAATAACGTATAGTAAGCTACATGTATATAAAAGACCCCTAAATAACATGACACAAAACTACCTGAAAAGGAATATTCTGTGACTGTGTGCAAAAGTGAAATATGTTTAATTAAAAATAAAAGCATATGATGCAATGGATGCAGATTAATAAATAGTCAATCCAGAAAAAAATCCTACTATAGATCTCCAATGTTATAGTTTATGTGGTTTATCAAAAAAAGTTGGCAACAAACTTTTACATACTTCATTCAAATAATTTACATTAAACAAAATAACAAAAAGAAAGATGAACACATAGGCCTACTGTTGAATGGATATAAAGGTAAAGCACCTAGGACAGACAAATACTAGTACAAACACACCAGGATTCTCTTTGAATTCCCACCACCTAGAATAGCAAATGGTCGCCCCCTTTTCCCCCTATGCATAGATACATGTATATTACTATATATATATATGTAATACTAATATAGTAATCATAAATAATCATTTTCCTAAGGAACTGCAGATTTGAAATATGTAAAGTCATGAAGAGGTTGAACCTTCACTGCAATTGAGAACCATAAGTCCTAAAAATTACGCATGCCTTTGATAAAATTAAAAGAGCAAGCCCCCTCCCCCCCCCCTTTTGACAAAAAAAGAAACAAAACACATAACGATAACTGTATTAATGAATGAAAGGAAAATTATGAAAGAAATCGATATGACCAAACAGATAAGTTGTTCATTTCAAAAACTCAGCGGCCGGTAACAATATGCACGAAATGAATCTTTTCTCAACTTTATTAAAGTACGATGATCTACGATGTCAACAAGTCAATCTCATGATGTTGATGCAGGCCTTAAACTGTTAGTTTACCTGTAAGACATAATAGTGTCCTGTGAAAATGTGTCCATGAGGACAGTTTTTCATAGAATTTTGGTATTTAATAATGTCCATTGCCATGGAATAGTGTCCCTCAAATGGACAAATTTCTACTGCAAAAGATATGAAATAGTGTTCACCCACAGGACAAATTTTCATAGTAGTTGCTATTAAATTGTGTCCTTCAAGGGAAGTAATACAACGGTCATTACAAAGTTTTATTATACTTGAATTTAAATAAAATATGAAGGATTGATGCGAAAATTGATTAATATACAAATGTAAACAAACAATAATGGATGGAGGTAAATATAGAGAAATTTAAGTCTAAGAATTTCAAGCAAATGGTAATGACAATGAAAGAATAACAATAAGAAGGATGTGTAAAATTAAATCTGAAGAACTTTACTATATTTTTTTATGTCAGAGAAGAAGGCAATTGAAAATAAATAATGTCCAT
This sequence comes from Mytilus edulis, assembly GCF_963676685.1. Taxonomy (NCBI): domain Eukaryota; kingdom Metazoa; phylum Mollusca; class Bivalvia; order Mytilida; family Mytilidae; genus Mytilus; species Mytilus edulis. Next base: position 9,197 of record NW_027267500.1, on the reverse strand, counting down.
TGCCATGAAATATTGTCTCCTAAGTAGACAGCATTTTACAACAACAGTTATGAAATATGGTCCATCTACATAACAAATTTTGTAGTGAATGTTATTAAATTGTGTTCTCCAAGGAAAATAATACAGCATCTGTTACTTATTTGAGTTTGAATTATACATGTATATAAATATGAAGATGAGGATGGTATGAGTGCTAATGAGACAACTCTTTGTCAAAATAACAATTAATTAAAGTTCGCAATTTAAAGTTAAAATGTGTCCAGTAATAACAAGGCAATGGATATCATTTAATACTTTAATCATATCAAAAAATGCCCTGGCGGACACAATGCCCTGTGAAAAAAATGTCCCCCTGGACATTATTATGGTAGTGAATAATGTCCATGTTCATGGACACTTTTTCATACCTGAGGACAAAGTTTCATACGAAATTGTGTCCAGGACACATTTAAAAAGTGAATATTGTCCATGGGACAATATTTACTATGAAAATGTGTCCAGTGGACATTTTTTCATGGGGGACATTAATAAATCCTACATACCAAGTAAAGCCTGGTTTGTATAACGTTGATATGGTTTCAACATATTGCCTGACTTTCCTGACATTAAGATAAACAAAATTTATACAAAGTCTAAAAAGAAGAAAAGATTCCAACTTTTACTGACATTTTACGTTGACATTTCGGCGCCGGAAATTGACAACGTTTATCTATGTATTGACACAACATCGGATGGGGTCGATTCCGGCATATTCTGTTAAAAAAAAATCAGTAGCACTTAAAATTTAATGATGTTTTAAAATATATTCATTTTGTTTCAGTGATATTTAGTTGATAATTAATTTAGAGAGATGAATAGCTATCGTGTACTTCAGAAACAAGGGGAAAGGAGGACCACCGCCCCCATAGTGGGGACATACAAAATAAAGATGACCGTTCTCCATTTCTACTCGATAGAAGTGCCTAATTTTTTTATAACATCTGTATTATGTACCAAAGATTATAAATGCAAGTATAAAAAAAATCGAGGCGGAGATTTTTTAGAATCAGCTAATAATTATAGCAGACCAATAAACGTAATAGACAAATAGGCGAAATGGCGCCTTCTCAATTTCGAAAAAAGGCTATAATTTTACAATTTATTGACACATATTGATATTTTTATAGGGGTTACATATATAAGGATTCAGCTATTCTTGATAGTTGAATGAATATTTACTTTAAAAACAGAATCTTTCCCAATTTCTAATTCTACCGGCCATGCTAGGAAAAACTTATAAAAAATTGAGACCCCTACTTTAAAATGGGTACAATTTTTTGCCCTACTTTGGACACCCCTTTTCTTTACGGATTTCGATGTGAAAAACTAGCAAAATTACGATGTAAAAAATTCGAGGTAATTGAAGGATAGGCTTTTTTTTGTACCCCTTTTTAATATCGCTATTTAATTCTATAGTGCAGAAAATCGAAATCCGAAATTCTATGTTCAGATGTGAAAAAATAAGATTTTCTTTAATTTTTTTGTTCAAACATGAAAATAATAAGTAAACTCATATATTTTTCTTTTATAAATGTGCTTACAATCAACAGCAGTTACCGCCGGTACTTTGCTGTAAACGAATGAATATTTTGTACAAAAGCGCGCCATTTTTCAGCTGACGTCGGCCGACGCAAAAAAGTCCAATTTCGGCGTAGGACTACTGAGCGCCACCGAATCACATTTTGGCCAAAAAGGCACATCCGGTTGTCCTACTGTATGTGATGTTTAATATGTTTGTGTAGACTGAACCCTCCCTACATCGGTGACAGTGACAAAACAGTATATTTTAAAATGAGGTGTAAAATTAGTAAACCAAGGTCTGAACTTTTCACATTGGCATGATGTGATCCCTGGTAGAAAAATAAATCAATAAGTAACCTTTTAAATAGAATAAATGTATAAGCGGCTTTGCATTGAAAAGTTGCATCTTAAATGAATTTTGACGAGCTTGAATATGTTAGAATACAAATAACTTAAATAATAGATATATTAATTACATAGGGCCTGCTATGACCCATTCTTTGAATAGTCAGTGAAATATTTAGTTTCAGAGTCAGTTGATCAAATCTTTTAACTGATTATCTAGACAAGATGATTGTCTTCAATTCGTTAAATTACTTCTTATAAACACACTATTGTATTTTGTGCTTAATCTATGTAGTAAGCAACTTTTGACATTGTAAAAGTATGTATAATTGTAATGGGACTTAACAAATATAACTTACGACTTGCAAAGCACGTGATCTGTGTTGGCGAACTTTGTACAAGGTGGCTAACAGAATAAATTTTGAAACGATACGTTGTGTCCACTGTAAAATCATTGATGACATATTGTAATGCACTCGCCGGTAAAGGAACTGTGCTCATATTTTTCCATTCATCTTGTGTAATTTCTAAATCATATGATTCAGTTTTGAATAAAGTTTCCACAGGAGATGTCCATACCAATCTTATGTTTCCTTTTTCTAAATAGTATTGAAGTGTTGGTGGACAGTTTGGTCCTGTAAAAAGAAATAATAACATGCATATGTTTAAAGCTTAGACCAGAGGTACAGACAACAAATATTCACATCGAAAAGGTGCATTTGTAAGTTTTAAAATAAAGCAATGCAACTTAACACGAATAAGACTTTTATACTTGCTTAATATGTGCAATGATATTCACCATAATTAATCCTGATCAATCAAACATAATTCTAAACGATCAAATAACTAAACATAGCAACTAGTTCATGTAAATTTATAGTTTTTAATACATATTGTGTGTAACTTCTGATAGGAAGACAAAATGCAGACTCTTTGAGTTTGCATAAAGATAAAAATGTTCAAGCAGTAGAATATGCAATTGTGTATTCAGATATGGCACACACATGACCTTCATTGTACATGATCTCTTGTGTTTTTGCATAGTATCAATTTCAATATTCACTAATGAATCTGCAAAGAAATGGTACTATTTATAGACTGAATGTTGTAATTTAGAATTATTGTTCAAGTGGAATACACTGACACTCTAAATTAACACATTTCATTATTTCATACTTTGCCAGATACAAACGAATCAATGTATTTACGATTTATAAACCATATGAGTTTCAACATTTTTTTTACAGGAATTAAAGGCAAAAATGGTGAAACTCATTTTGGTTATAATCGTTTGATTAGTTCGTTTGTTTTGGATTAACAAGGTCTTTAAAAGCTTTGCGTGATCTGTTATATTTATATTTATATGCAATACGTAGAATCATTGCAATATTGTGGACAAAATTCTAAACTATTAATCTGAACACCAATTTGAGTTAAGGCGTCTAAAAAAATATGTAAAATGATTTTAGCGCAAAGAAAGAATTTCAAGTAATGACAGGATGAAGGATCATGACAACATATCATTGGTGAAAGTAGCATATATCAGTTTCAACATTATTTGTTTATGAAAGACCATATCATATAATTTGACTACTAATTAAATTAAAAGTACCAGATGCATAATGGAAATTCATTTCTGAATAAATAAACTAAAGCTTAGAAATAATGGTGCATGGAATATGTTCAAGGTAAATCATCACTAGTTGATACTTACTGCCTGACTGAAACTTGTGCTCTGCACTCGACTCGCCATCAAAATTTGTCATACAGCTTGCTATTTTAAACCGGTATGTCTTTAGGGGAAGTACGCTTGGAATAATACAAGATGATTTCATAACGTCAACTAGTATGTGCTCTGTGTCACACCATTCATTGGAAGTGTATACTAATTTGTAACATACTACATGAAACAAATCTTGTATTGGGGATGTCCATGTTAATATAAGATCTCCACCATCCGGAAAAGAGGCAAGTTCAGTTGGTGGGATAGGGGCTGCATAAAGAAAGATAAAAATCGTCAATTTCTGATAGAAAAATGATATGACATGTTATACTACATAGTCGTCATTTCTTACTATAAATGGAACAAGTCCAATAAGTTGATAGATATTTTTAAAGAAGATAACATTCATGTGTCTTTTATCTCTCTGAATATTTGATAATAATTGCGTGGTGCTGAAGAAAGGGAAATATTCTCTTGCAAACGGGAAATAGTAATACTGTTCTCGAATACACAATTATAGCATTATGAGATGAAGGTTAAAGCCTCTAAAACAAAATGATCATACTATGGGTGGGATTTGTAATCTGCATACTACATCAATCCCGCCAAATTTCGAATCATTTATACATCTTCATGAATTTTGCTTTTTAAAATTGTACTTCATTTAAAATAAAAGCACCAATACAGATGCAATCAAAGCGTGTTTGAAAATAACGCTTTCTTTGTAGTATGTGTCTGCTCATTGCGAATGCCGTACAGTGATAAAGAACTGCTAGAACAAAGCCAAATGTTTTATGACAGAACTAGTCCAGTCCATAAGCTTTATCAGAGTTTTATATTACCTGCTTTTTTCAAGATCTGTCAATAGGTTAATCGACCCTGAAAGCCAGGTAAGTTTTTGATATAAACATGCCATGTTCTAACAATACTAAAAGAATATTCCTTAAATCGTTTTGTCCCTTCGTGATCATGTTTCAAAGAAAGTAATGCTTATCGGAATTGACATATATACATGTATGTATAATTAAATAAAGGAACATTTTTATTCAGAAGCCTTTTCCACTTTATGTTCCAAGGTAGACAAGTTCCATCCTATGCATTCAAAAAGAAAATGTCACATAATTGGACAGCGATAACATTTTTCAGTTGTATCGTCTGATCAAGTCTTATAGGGCAGAAATCAATTTTTAAATGCACTCAATACTATGAGTGTTCTCTTGTAGTCAATAATATAGTGTTATCAACTAGTTATTTCTTTTCACTGTTTTCAATTACTTTTCAAATCTACAATAAAAAAAAATCCGCATAAACCCAATCAAACAGAAAAATTAATGACACTTGCCTTTTATTTTGATGCTATTTTTTCGATATTATGTCGAAGTTGAGCTCAGAAATGTTTCAAAATATATTTTAAAAAAAATCATTTTTTTTACTTTTTCTAAACTGTTGCTAATGGAAAATTAAACATAATACATCTCACATAATCTTTGATAAATCTTTATGCGTTAACAATTACTTGCCGCTGGAAGACAAACATTCACCTGTACAAAGTAGGAGTTATCATACAATCAATCCATAGGAAAGAAAATATAACTTACCTCCTGAATGGAACCTATGCTCCAAGCTGGGCTTGCCTACAAAGTTGATAAGACAACTGGCTATCTTAAATCTATATGTCATCATTGGAAGAATATTAGGAATTTCGTGAGACGATTTCTTTACATCAACACTTATGTGCTTTGTGTGATTCCATTCATCGGAAGTGTAAAATATTTTGTAGAAATCAACTTCGAATAAATCCTGTAATGGGGATGTCCATGTTAGTATCAGACTTCCATTATCCTTCATAGTTGTCAGTTGAGTTGGTGGAAGCGGACCTTAGTAATAAAGATATTTCAAATTGAAAGCCATGAAAGAGAAAAAACACACAGGTGACTTTATGATATACGTTAAAAGTGATATAAATCTGAATAAAACATGTCAAATTAATGCATATTATGTGATAAAAGTACCCCCAGTAGACCATTTTCTTTCAACAACGCTTCCTAAAAAGTCTTTTTCAACCTTAAATAAAGCCGATCGGAAAGGCAGATATCGACTATTGTACATATATATATATTTATGGCCTTCCAAAATTCATAAAGCAAAGGAGATCCAATCGGCCCTTAATTCTCTGAAAAACGAATACATAAAAGTACAAAACCCATCGGACCTAAACTTAGACCCATCATTGCAGGTCCAGCGTGTCTCACTCTCAGAATAAGCAACGTTTTAAACATAATTTTGAAACCATTATGTAAATATGTACCGAGCTATATACAAGACGATATCGATTTTCTCTCACACCTGCCAAAAATAGCACCGGTTCATGCTCGTTTGGTAGGCTTCGATGTCACATTCTACACAATTTAGGAATAGAGGCAATACAATATTGGATTGCAAAACATCGAGATGCAATACGAAATCGATTCACTGTTGACTTTATACTCCGATGCTACTAAACTAACTCAATTGCAAAGACTATTTTGCAACATCGGGGAACAGCAATGGGAAACAAAATTTGCACCAACCTATGCATCATTAGTGATGGGGCTTCCTTGAACAAAGACTGTATCAAGAAGTTGGAAAAAAAAATTGGGAGTTGAATTTCGCATGGACGTTTAGGTCGTTTTAGGAAAATTTCCATTTTTATACACAAGAAAAATCATATTGAACTCAGAGTTAGTTTTCTCTGTCTAAAAGCCAAAATACACGTCATTGGAGTTAAAGGACGGAACATAGTCTATTCTGATTAACATTCCAAATTGCAAGACAATTTGAATTTTCATGGAAAGATACTTTGATGATTGCTTCATTATCTGGACCAAATCCGACAAAGAGCTCCAACTATTTTAGGAAAAACTAAATGACCTTCATATCTCCATATAATTTACGAAAATATTAATCATTGCCGTTTCTGGACATTCTTGTTATTAAAATTTGCACCCAAATTAAAGCAGATATTTTTTTTTTATAAAGAAACTGATACTCATCAGTATTTAGATTTTAATTCGTGCCACCCATCCCATACTAAAAGGAATATCCCCTAATGTTTAGCAAGAAAAATATGTACAGTAGTCGAGGATCAACATTTGCGAGAAGACCGTCTAGAGAAATTACAGTTATTTTGATTAAGCAAAACTATCCAGAAACCTTAATAGACATGGGAATTCAGATGGCAAAACAAATCCTAATCAACCAATAACGCTCCATCCGCTAGGAGCAGAGTAATAAGAACAATAAAATACCGTTCGTCATTACACATAATCCCCGTAACTTTAAAATTATTTCAGTTGCTAAAGCAGAAAATAGTTATCAAAGGTACCAGGATTATAACTTAGTACGTCAGACGCGCGTTTCGTCTACGCTCATATCAGAATATCAGAATATTTGGTTTTTTACTCTTACCGTTGAGAATTCTTTTCAGAAATTGTCTAATTTGTTTCATTTGCAAAACTAGGCAAATTACATGCAAATGTCCTATACATGTAGCTATTGGCAAGTTTATTCACACGACCTGATTATTTTCATAGAGAATGTTATAATAGCTCACACAGGTCATTTAGCAGATGACCTTACAACTTGTAAAACTATAATCAAGATATCCCAGTTGTATAGATATGACAAAATTCATTTATATTCCAGGTTGAAAAGAAATTGATGAAACACAGTGTAGATGAACGACAAAATTTGACTTAAAAAGATATATACCTTGGCTATACAATGTATTCACTTTTATCCTTTTCTCAGGCAACATGAATATTTAACCAAAAAGATATATAAAAAATACTTGTCTATTGTTAGTGAATGGATGTTAACAGCTTGATTTTTCATTTTCTACGTCATTATATTGCTGTTTCATTTACAAATACCATAGGTCTCTTGTTATTAATATAAAATATATAAAAGACAGGTGAAAGTTACCAGAGTCGAAAATATAGGCTGACAACGATAAGGCAAAGAAAAAACAAATCAAACGGCAAACAAAACACAACACAAAAAGCTAAAGACAAAACAACATGAACCCAACTTAATATAAAAAATACCTCTAACATTCTTTGGAATAACTTCATTCTGCTGCGCTGTTATTTCTACCATTTCATTTTGCAAGGTCTGAAGTTTTTTTTTAACTAAAAAATATGGTTATATACATTAAGTTCATTTGAAGAATAAAATCAACATAACAAGACTTAAAACTTTTTTAGTTATTGTACTGATACAGTGTTTTATTTTACAATTACATCATCACATGCATGTAGGCTAAAAAATGTGATAATGAATTTTAATTCGAAACCAGATATTACAAAACAATTAATTTCACAAATTCGTTTTCAGCAATTATAATCTGTTATAACTAATTGTACAATTCGTTATAACGAATTTTATTAATAATAACAATTACAAAATCTATAATAACGATTTCCACCAATTCGTTATCACAGATTTAATCTGTTTTTACAAATTAAACACTTTGTGATAACGATTTAAATTCGTGATTTCGAGTTTAATCATATTTTTGAAATGTCCTAAATGGGCTTTCTTACATAAAAATAATACATCCAAAAATACTTAACGTAACATATATGGACACCTACTTACATTGTACATTGATAGATAAATTATCATATGAACAAACAAATGGACAGCAACCAGTTTGATTAAAAAAAATACCATCACCTGTTTCTCATAATATTCAACACCCATTGTGGATAAACAGCTTATCTGTAGATTTGATGTACAGTATGCGCCATCGTGAATTTGTGAAATTAAAGAGAATGTCCGTTAATGCAGAAGTTTTAGGTAAATTTACTGAAAATGCAGCTTCTCATTTGGCAAAATGTAATGCCTTAATTTTCACTTGAATAAATTTATGCTATTATTTTTATTATAAAAAAAAAGTTAATAAATTAAGTATTTGAATGAATATTTTTCCAATGCTCAATTTTTTTTCAATTTTAAAAATCCAATTTGTATTTCTGGTTTTACTTGACTTTAAATGTCTTTAATGTTGATTCTTAGGATATTGTTTATATCTTTAATTTTAGTACGGTTAACTTTGGGTTGAATGATTCCTCTGATTTTATTTAACTACCCATTGTTTTTTGTTAGTATTTAGTTTAGAAAATTCAGATATCGAATTGTTTTTATTTCTTAATTTTAAAACAAATATTTCTTCTTATATATATTTTTCCTGTTATCACTTATTCCATAAATGTATAATATAATTATAAAATACAAACATTTTCCTGGAAAATTTATGAAACTATTGCCCCCAATTTTTCTGAAATTTAATTAATTATCGATTTGATTATGATATTTTTTTCTCGCACTTTTCTGTTGATTAGATTCATCTTGAAAATAAGCGGATCAAATCTATTCAGGTATAATTTTGATAATATGGACCAATTAGTAACAAAAGATTTTTAATATTAATGTTTGTCCAGATAGTGTTTAAATATAGATAACACGTTTAATATTTTCATGCATTCAAAGCACTTTTCTGGATTAATCTTAATCTTGCTCAAATCCG
>NW_027267499.1:0-16386 GCF_963676685.1 Mytilus edulis | reverse complement strand
GAATGTGAGACCTTTTCAATATTTCTAGAAAATTGCATCAAAAATACATATGACCCCGACGTGATTCGAACACGCAACCTTCTGATCTGGAGTCAGACGCGCTACCGTTGCGCCACGGAGTCCTTCTTCCAACCTAATGGAATTTTTAGTCTATAACGCTCAGGTTATTATCGATCCTGCTAAACCTGTACCCCTCCCTTTGGCTGTAAAAAAAATAAAATCGTGTTTTCCTTACTTTTTGAAAAATATACGATTCAACACGAATCAATCATGATAATTTATAGACAAAATGTTCAAGACAAACTTGAATATTGAAAATATCGCCTGCGGCTACAATCCAAAATTGTTTGCCGAATTTAACTCTAGTTACTATAATTTAACAAAGGCTAAGTTTCCTAATTCAGACTTGCTAATGGAAATTTAAGACTTCCGACTGACGATGTGGCACTTACGACAGGTTGTTGTCGCATCTGGTATTAAGTATAAAGGAGTTAATTTTGGACGAATGTATCAAGTCGTCGTGGCCGAGTGGTTAAGGCGATAGACTAGAAATCTATTGGGGTCTCCCCGCACAGGTTCGAATCCTGTCGACGACGCAGACTTTTTGATATCCACTTTTTGTAATGAATCACACACACTGCTCACTCAACGCGCTCAAAGACAAGTAGGAATCAAAGTTATCGATAAGTTAACCACAGATTGATTCTGTCCCTGAAAACGACCATTTTGAATGAATTCAGATGTTAATATGACAGAGTTCATTCAGCTCAACTGTTGACTGAGGAAGATCGTTAAGGTATCATGCATAGAGGAAGAAAAAGGCACACACTCTCAGTATCAATCCTAACAATTTCGGGAGATAAACGGTGATTTGCCAGTAAATACTTTGATTTTGATAAAAATCGTTAGCTTTCATATCTTCCGTCTGAAATTAAATTGTTATTGAAGGAAAACTGTTAGATACAAATTAAGAATAACGTATGTGAGAATCTTTGTGTTTCACTGACATGTAACTTGAACGAGAAACAGGCATCAAGTAGGTATCTCTTTCACTCACACAGTTTTCAATCAGTTTCTTTCAATTGACTCAAACGTTGAATGTGAGACCTTTTCAATATTTCTAGAAAATTGCATCAAAAATACATATGACCCCGACGTGATTCGAACACGCAACCTTCTGATCTGGAGTCAGACGCGCTACCGTTGCGCCACGGAGTCCTTCTTCCAACCTAATGGAATTTTTAGTCTATAACGCTCAGGTTATTATCGATCCTGCTAAACCTGTACCCCTCCCTTTGGCTGTAAAAAAAATAAAATCGTGTTTTCCTTACTTTTTGAAAAATATACGATTCAACACGAATCAATCATGATAATTTATAGACAAAATGTTCAAGACAAACTTGAATATTGAAAATATCGCCTGCGGCTACAATCCAAAATTGTTTGCCGAATTTAACTCTAGTTACTATAATTTAACAAAGGCTAAGTTTCCTAATTCAGACTTGCTAATGGAAATTTAAGACTTCCGACTGACGATGTGGCACTTACGACAGGTTGTTGTCGCATCTGGTATTAAGTATAAAGGAGTTAATTTTGGACGAATGTATCAAGTCGTCGTGGCCGAGTGGTTAAGGCGATAGACTAGAAATCTATTGGGGTCTCCCCGCACAGGTTCGAATCCTGTCGACGACGCAGACTTTTTGATATCCACTTTTTGTAATGAATCACACACACTGCTCACTCAACGCGCTCAAAGACAAGTAGGAATCAAAGTTATCGATAAGTTAACCACAGATTGATTCTGTCCTGAAAACGACCATTTTGAATGAATTCAGATGTTAATATGACAGAGTTCATTCAGCTCAACTGTTGACTGAGGAAGATCGTTAAGGTATCATGCATAGAGGAAGAAAAAGGCACACACTCTCAGTATCAATCCTAACAATTTCGGGGAGATAAACGGTGATTTGCCAGTAAATACTTTGATTTTGATAAAAATCGTTAGCTTTCATATCTTCCGTCTGAAATTAAATTGTTATTGAAGGAAAACTGTTAGATACAAATTAAGAATAACGTATGTGAGAATCTTTGTGTTTCACTGACATGTAACTTGAACGAGAAACAGGCATCAAGTAGGTATCTCTTTCACTCACACAGTTTTCAATCAGTTTCTTTCAATTGACTCAAACGTTGAATGTGAGACCTTTTCAATATTTCTAGAAAATTGCATCAAAAATACATATGACCCCGACGTGATTCGAACACGCAACCTTCTGATCTGGAGTCAGACGCGCTACCGTTGCGCCACGGAGTCCTTCTTCCAACCTAATGGAATTTTTAGTCTATAACGCTCAGGTTATTATCGATCCTGCTAAACCTGTACCCCTCCCTTTGGCTGTAAAAAAAATAAAATCGTGTTTTCCTTACTTTTTGAAAAATATACGATTCAACACGAATCAATCATGATAATTTATAGACAAAATGTTCAAGACAAACTTGAATATTGAAAATATCGCCTGCGGCTACAATCCAAAATTGTTTGCCGAATTTAACTCTAGTTACTATAATTTAACAAAGGCTAAGTTTCCTAATTCAGACTTGCTAATGGAAATTTAAGACTTCCGACTGACGATGTGGCACTTACGACAGGTTGTTGTCGCATCTGGTATTAAGTATAAAGGAGTTAATTTTGGACGAATGTATCAAGTCGTCGTGGCCGAGTGGTTAAGGCGATAGACTAGAAATCTATTGGGGTCTCCCCGCACAGGTTCGAATCCTGTCGACGACGCAGACTTTTTGATATCCACTTTTTGTAATGAATCACACACACTGCTCACTCAACGCGCTCAAAGACAAGTAGGAATCAAAGTTATCGATAAGTTAACCACAGATTGATTCTGTCCTGAAAACGACCATTTTGAATGAATTCAGATGTTAATATGACAGAGTTCATTCAGCTCAACTGTTGACTGAGGAAGATCGTTAAGGTATCATGCATAGAGGAAGAAAAAGGCACACACTCTCAGTATCAATCCTAACAATTTCGGGGAGATAAACGGTGATTTGCCAGTAAATACTTTGATTTTGATAAAAATCGTTAGCTTTCATATCTTCCGTCTGAAATTAAATTGTTATTGAAGGAAAACTGTTAGATACAAATTAAGAATAACGTATGTGAGAATCTTTGTGTTTCACTGACATGTAACTTGAACGAGAAACAGGCATCAAGTAGGTATCTCTTTCACTCACACAGTTTTCAATCAGTTTCTTTCAATTGACTCAAACGTTGAATGTGAGACCTTTTCAATATTTCTAGAAAATTGCATCAAAAATACATATGACCCCGACGTGATTCGAACACGCAACCTTCTGATCTGGAGTCAGACGCGCTACCGTTGCGCCACGGAGTCCTTCTTCCAACCTAATGGAAGTTTTAGTCTATAACGCTCAGGTTATTATCGATCCTGCTAAACCTGTACCCCTCCCTTTGGCTGTAAAAAAAATAAAATCGTGTTTTCCTTACTTTTTGAAAAATATACGATTCAACACGAATCAATCATGATAATTTATAGACAAAATGTTCAAGACAAACTTGAATATTGAAAATATCGCCTGCGGCTACAATCCAAAATTGTTTGCCGAATTTAACTCTAGTTACTATAATTTAACAAAGGCTAAGTTTCCTAATTCAGACTTGCTAATGGAAATTTAAGAACTTATCAGATGACTTCCGACTGACGATGTGGCACTTACGACAGGTTGTTGTCGCATCTGGTATTAAGTATAAAGGAGTTAATTTTGGACGAATGTATCAAGTCGTCGTGGCCGAGTGGTTAAGGCGATAGACTAGAAATCTATTGGGGTCTCCCCGCACAGGTTCGAATCCTGTCGACGACGCAGACTTTTTGATATCCACTTTTTGTAATGAATCACACACACTGCTCACTCAACGCGCTCAAAGACAAGTAGGAATCAAAGTTATCGATAAGTTAACCACAGATTGATTCTGTCCTGAAAACGACCATTTTGAATGAATTCAGATGTTAATATGACAGAGTTCATTCAGCTCAACTGTTGACTGAGGAAGATCGTTAAGGTATCATGCATAGAGGAAGAAAAAGGCACACACTCTCAGTATCAATCCTAACAATTTCGGGGAGATAAACGGTGATTTGCCAGTAAATACTTTGATTTTGATAAAAATCGTTAGCTTTCATATCTTCCGTCTGAAATTAAATTGTTATTGAAGGAAAACTGTTAGATACAAATTAAGAATAACGTATGTGAGAATCTTTGTGTTTCACTGACATGTAACTTGAACGAGAAACAGGCATCAAGTAGGTATCTCTTTCACTCACACAGTTTTCAATCAGTTTCTTTCAATTGACTCAAACGTTGAATGTGAGACCTTTTCAATATTTCTAGAAAATTGCATCAAAAATACATATGACCCCGACGTGATTCGAACACGCAACCTTCTGATCTGGAGTCAGACGCGCTACCGTTGCGCCACGGAGTCCTTCTTCCAACCTAATGGAATTTTTAGTCTATAACGCTCAGGTTATTATCGATCCTGCTAAACCTGTACCCCTCCCTTTGGCTGTAAAAAAAATAAAATCGTGTTTTCCTTACTTTTTGAAAAATATACGATTCAACACGAATCAATCATGATAATTTATAGACAAAATGTTCAAGACAAACTTGAATATTGAAAATATCGCCTGCGGCTACAATCCAAAATTGTTTGCCGAATTTAACTCTAGTTACTATAATTTAACAAAGGCTAAGTTTCCTAATTCAGACTTGCTAATGGAAATTTAAGACTTCCGACTGACGATGTGGCACTTACGACAGGTTGTTGTCGCAATCTGGTATTAAGTATAAAGGAGTTAATTTTGGACGAATGTATCAAGTCGTCGTGGCCGAGTGGTTAAGGCGATAGACTAGAAATCTATTGGGGTCTCCCCGCACAGGTTCGAATCCTGTCGACGACGCAGACTTTTTGATATCCACTTTTTGTAATGAATCACACACACTGCTCACTCAACGCGCTCAAAGACAAGTAGGAATCAAAGTTATCGATAAGTTAACCACAGATTGATTCTGTCCTGAAAACGACCATTTTGAATGAATTCAGATGTTAATATGACAGAGTTCATTCAGCTCAACTGTTGACTGAGGAAGATCGTTAAGGTATCATGCATAGAGGAAGAAAAAGGCACACACTCTCAGTATCAATCCTAACAATTTCGGGGAGATAAACGGTGATTTGCCAGTAAATACTTTGATTTTGATAAAAATCGTTAGCTTTCATATCTTCCGTCTGAAATTAAATTGTTATTGAAGGAAAACTGTTAGATACAAATTAAGAATAACGTATGTGAGAATCTTTGTGTTTCACTGACATGTAACTTGAACGAGAAACAGGCATCAAGTAGGTATCTCTTTCACTCACACAGTTTTCAATCAGTTTCTTTCAATTGACTCAAACGTTGAATGTGAGACCTTTTCAATATTTCTAGAAAATTGCATCAAAAATACATATGACCCCGACGTGATTCGAACACGCAACCTTCTGATCTGGAGTCAGACGCGCTACCGTTGCGCCACGGAGTCCTTCTTCCAACCTAATGGAATTTTTAGTCTATAACGCTCAGGTTATTATCGATCCTGCTAAACACTGTACCCCTCCCTTTGGCTGTAAAAAAAATAAAATCGTGTTTTCCTTACTTTTTGAAAAATATACGATTCAACACGAATCAATCATGATAATTTATAGACAAAATGTTCAAGACAAACTTGAATATTGAAAATATCGCCTGCGGCTACAATCCAAAATTGTTTGCCGAATTTAACTCTAGTTACTATAATTTAACAAAGGCTAAGTTTCCTAATTCAGACTTGCTAATGGAAATTTAAGACTTCCGACTGACGATGTGGCACTTACGACAGGTTGTTGTCGCATCTGGTATTAAGTATAAAGGAGTTAATTTTGGACGAATGTATCAAGTCGTCGTGGCCGAGTGGTTAAGGCGATAGACTAGAAATCTATTGGGGTCTCCCCGCACAGGTTCGAATCCTGTCGACGACGCAGACTTTTTGATATCCACTTTTTGTAATGAATCACACACACTGCTCACTCAACGCGCTCAAAGACAAGTAGGAATCAAAGTTATCGATAAGTTAACCACAGATTGATTCTGTCCTGAAAACGACCATTTTGAATGAATTCAGATGTTAATATGACAGAGTTCATTCAGCTCAACTGTTGACTGAGGAAGATCGTTAAGGTATCATGCATAGAGGAAGAAAAAGGCACACACTCTCAGTATCAATCCTAACAATTTCGGGGAGATAAACGGTGATTTGCCAGTAAATACTTTGATTTTGATAAAAATCGTTAGCTTTCATATCTTCCGTCTGAAATTAAATTGTTATTGAAGGAAAACTGTTAGATACAAATTAAGAATAACGTATGTGAGAATCTTTGTGTTTCACTGACATGTAACTTGAACGAGAAACAGGCATCAAGTAGGTATCTCTTTCACTCACACAGTTTTCAATCAGTTTCTTTCATTGACTCAAACGTTGAATGTGAGACCTTTTCAATATTTCTAGAAAATTGCATCAAAAATACATATGACCCCGACGTGATTCGAACACGCAACCTTCTGATCTGGAGTCAGACGCGCTACCGTTGCGCCACGGAGTCCTTCTTCCAACCTAATGGAATTTTTAGTCTATAACGCTCAGGTTATTATCGATCCTGCTAAACCTGTACCCCTCCCTTTGGCTGTAAAAAAAATAAAATCGTGTTTTCCTTACTTTTTGAAAAATATACGATTCAACACGAATCAATCATGATAATTTATAGACAAAATGTTCAAGACAAACTTGAATATTGAAAATATCGCCTGCGGCTACAATCCAAAATTGTTTGCCGAATTTAACTCTAGTTACTATAATTTAACAAAGGCTAAGTTTCCTAATTCAGACTTGCTAATGGAAATTTAAGACTTCCGACTGACGATGTGGCACTTACGACAGGTTGTTGTCGCATCTGGTATTAAGTATAAAGGAGTTAATTTTGGACGAATGTATCAAGTCGTCGTGGCCGAGTGGTTAAGGCGATAGACTAGAAATCTATTGGGGTCTCCCCGCACAGGTTCGAATCCTGTCGACGACGCAGACTTTTTGATATCCACTTTTTTGTAATGAATCACACACACTGCTCACTCAACGCGCTCAAAGACAAGTAGGAATCAAAGTTATCGATAAGTTAACCACAGATTGATTCTGTCCTGAAAACGACCATTTTGAATGAATTCAGATGTTAATATGACAGAGTTCATTCAGCTCAACTGTTGACTGAGGAAGATCGTTAAGGTATCATGCATAGAGGAAGAAAAAGGCACACACTCTCAGTATCAATCCTAACAATTTCGGGGAGATAAACGGTGATTTGCCAGTAAATACTTTGATTTTGATAAAAATCGTTAGCTTTCATATCTTCCGTCTGAAATTAAATTGTTATTGAAGGAAAACTGTTAGATACAAATTAAGAATAACGTATGTGAGAATCTTTGTGTTTCACTGACATGTAACTTGAACGAGAAACAGGCATCAAGTAGGTATCTCTTTCACTCACACAGTTTTCAATCAGTTTCTTTCAATTGACTCAAACGTTGAATGTGAGACCTTTTCAATATTTCTAGAAAATTGCATCAAAAATACATATGACCCCGACGTGATTCGAACACGCAACCTTCTGATCTGGAGTCAGACGCGCTACCGTTGCGCCACGGAGTCCTTCTTCCAACCTAATGGAATTTTTAGTCTATAACGCTCAGGTTATTATCGATCCTGCTAAACCTGTACCCCTCCCTTTGGCTGTAAAAAAAATAAAATCGTGTTTTCCTTACTTTTTGAAAAATATACGATTCAACACGAATCAATCATGATAATTTATAGACAAAATGTTCAAGACAAACTTGAATATTGAAAATATCGCCTGCGGCTACAATCCAAAATTGTTTGCCGAATTTAACTCTAGTTACTATAATTTAACAAAGGCTAAGTTTCCTAATTCAGACTTGCTAATGGAAATTTAAGACTTCCGACTGACGATGTGGCACTTACGACAGGTTGTTGTCGCATCTGGTATTAAGTATAAAGGAGTTAATTTTGGACGAATGTATCAAGTCGTCGTGGCCGAGTGGTTAAGGCGATAGACTAGAAATCTATTGGGGTCTCCCCGCACAGGTTCGAATCCTGTCGACGACGCAGACTTTTTGATATCCACTTTTTGTAATGAATCACACACACTGCTCACTCAACGCGCTCAAAGACAAGTAGGAATCAAAGTTATCGATAAGTTAACCACAGATTGATTCTGTCCTGAAAACGACCATTTTGAATGAATTCAGATGTTAATATGACAGAGTTCATTCAGCTCAACTGTTGACTGAGGAAGATCGTTAAGGTATCATGCATAGAGGAAGAAAAAGGCACACACTCTCAGTATCAATCCTAACAATTTCGGGGAGATAAACGGTGATTTGCCAGTAAATACTTTGATTTTGATAAAAATCGTTAGCTTTCATATCTTCCGTCTGAAATTAAATTGTTATTGAAGGAAAACTGTTAGATACAAATTAAGAATAACGTATGTGAGAATCTTTGTGTTTCACTGACATGTAACTTGAACGAGAAACAGGCATCAAGTAGGTATCTCTTTCACTCACACAGTTTTCAATCAGTTTCTTTCAATTGACTCAAACGTTGAATGTGAGACCTTTTCAATATTTCTAGAAAATTGCATCAAAAATACATATGACCCCGACGTGATTCGAACACGCAACCTTCTGATCTGGAGTCAGACGCGCTACCGTTGCGCCACGGAGTCCTTCTTCCAACCTAATGGAATTTTTAGTCTATAACGCTCAGGTTATTATCGATCCTGCTAAACCTGTACCCCTCCCTTTGGCTGTAAAAAAAATAAAATCGTGTTTTCCTTACTTTTTGAAAAATATACGATTCAACACGAATCAATCATGATAATTTATAGACAAAATGTTCAAGACAAACTTGAATATTGAAAATATCGCCTGCGGCTACAATCCAAAATTGTTTGCCGAATTTAACTCTAGTTACTATAATTTAACAAAGGCTAAGTTTCCTAATTCAGACTTGCTAATGGAAATTTAAGACTTCCGACTGACGATGTGGCACTTACGACAGGTTGTTGTCGCATCTGGCATCAATAAAGGAGTTAATTTTGGACGAATGTATCAAGTCGTCGTGGCCGAGTGGTTAAGGCGATAGACTAGAAATCTATTGGGGTCTCCCCGCACAGGTTCGAATCCTGTCGACGACGCAGACTTTTTGATATCCACTTTTTGTAATGAATCACACACACTGCTCACTCAACGCGCTCAAAGACAAGTAGGAATCAAAGTTATCGATAAGTTAACCACAGATTGATTCTGTCCTGAAAACGACCATTTTGAATGAATTCAGATGTTAATATGACAGAGTTCATTCAGCTCAACTGTTGACTGAGGAAGATCGTTAAGGTATCATGCATAGAGGAAGAAAAAGGCACACACTCTCAGTATCAATCCTAACAATTTCGGGGAGATAAACGGTGATTTGCCAGTAAATACTTTGATTTTGATAAAAATCGTTAGCTTTCATATCTTCCGTCTGAAATTAAATTGTTATTGAAGGAAAACTGTTAGATACAAATTAAGAATAACGTATGTGAGAATCTTTGTGTTTCACTGACATGTAACTTGAACGAGAAACAGGCATCAAGTAGGTATCTCTTTCACTCACACAGTTTTCAATCAGTTTCTTTCAATTGACTCAAACGTTGAATGTGAGACCTTTTCAATATTTCTAGAAAATTGCATCAAAAATACATATGACCCCGACGTGATTCGAACACGCAACCTTCTGATCTGGAGTCAGACGCGCTACCGTTGCGCCACGGAGTCCTTCTTCCAACCTAATGGAATTTTTAGTCTATAACGCTCAGGTTATTATCGATCCTGCTAAACCTGTACCCCTCCCTTTGGCTGTAAAAAAAAATAAAATCGTGTTTTCCTTACTTTTTGAAAAATATACGATTCAACACGAATCAATCATGATAATTTATAGACAAAATGTTCAAGACAAACTTGAATATTGAAAATATCGCCTGCGGCTACAATCCAAAATTGTTTGCCGAATTTAACTCTAGTTACTATAATTTAACAAAGGCTAAGTTTCCTAATTCAGACTTGCTAATGGAAATTTAAGACTTCCGACTGACGATGTGGCACTTACGACAGGTTGTTGTCGCATCTGGTATTAAGTATAAAGGAGTTAATTTTGGACGAATGTATCAAGTCGTCGTGGCCGAGTGGTTAAGGCGATAGACTAGAAATCTATTGGGGTCTCCCCGCACAGGTTCGAATCCTGTCGACGACGCAGACTTTTTGATATCCACTTTTTGTAATGAATCACACACACTGCTCACTCAACGCGCTCAAAGACAAGTAGGAATCAAAGTTATCGATAAGTTAACCACAGATTGATTCTGTCCTGAAAACGACCATTTTGAATGAATTCAGATGTTAATATGACAGAGTTCATTCAGCTCAACTGTTGACTGAGGAAGATCGTTAAGGTATCATGCATAGAGGAAGAAAAAGGCACACACTCTCAGTATCAATCCTAACAATTTCGGGGAGATAAACGGTGATTTGCCAGTAAATACTTTGATTTTGATAAAAATCGTTAGCTTTCATATCTTCCGTCTGAAATTAAATTGTTATTGAAGGAAAACTGTTAGATACAAATTAAGAATAACGTATGTGAGAATCTTTGTGTTTCACTGACATGTAACTTGAACGAGAAACAGGCATCAAGTAGGTATCTCTTTCACTCACACAGTTTTCAATCAGTTTCTTTCAATTGACTCAAACGTTGAATGTGAGACCTTTTCAATATTTCTAGAAAATTGCATCAAAAATACATATGACCCCGACGTGATTCGAACACGCAACCTTCTGATCTGGAGTCAGACGCGCTACCGTTGCGCCACGGAGTCCTTCTTCCAACCTAATGGAATTTTAGTCTATAACGCTCAGGTTATTATCGATCCTGCTAAACCTGTACCCCTCCCTTTGGCTGTAAAAAAAATAAAATCGTGTTTTCCTTACTTTTTGAAAAATATACGATTCAACACGAATCAATCATGATAATTTATAGACAAAATGTTCAAGACAAACTTGAATATTGAAAATATCGCCTGCGGCTACAATCCAAAATTGTTTGCCGAATTTAACTCTAGTTACTATAATTTAACAAAGGCTAAGTTTCCTAATTCAGACTTGCTAATGGAAATTTAAGACTTCCGACTGACGATGTGGCACTTACGACAGGTTGTTGTCGCATCTGGTATTAAGTATAAAGGAGTTAATTTTGGACGAATGTATCAAGTCGTCGTGGCCGAGTGGTTAAGGCGATAGACTAGAAATCTATTGGGGTCTCCCCGCACAGGTTCGAATCCTGTCGACGACGCAGACTTTTTGATATCCACTTTTTGTAATGAATCACACACACTGCTCACTCAACGCGCTCAAAGACAAGTAGGAATCAAAGTTATCGATAAGTTAACCACAGATTGATTCTGTCCTGAAAACGACCATTTTGAATGAATTCAGATGTTAATATGACAGAGTTCATTCAGCTCAACTGTTGACTGAGGAAGATCGTTAAGGTATCATGCATAGAGGAAGAAAAAGGCACACACTCTCAGTATCAATCCTAACAATTTCGGGGAGATAAACGGTGATTTGCCAGTAAATACTTTGATTTTGATAAAAATCGTTAGCTTTCATATCTTCCGTCTGAAATTAAATTGTTATTGAAGGAAAACTGTTAGATACAAATTAAGAATAACGTATGTGAGAATCTTTGTGTTTCACTGACATGTAACTTGAACGAGAAACAGGCATCAAGTAGGTATCTCTTTCACTCACACAGTTTTCAATCAGTTTCTTTCAATTGACTCAAACGTTGAATGTGAGACCTTTTCAATATTTCTAGAAAATTGCATCAAAAATACATATGACCCCGACGTGATTCGAACACGCAACCTTCTGATCTGGAGTCAGACGCGCTACCGTTGCGCCACGGAGTCCTTCTTCCAACCTAATGGAATTTTTAGTCTATAACGCTCAGGTTATTATCGATCCTGCTAAACCTGTACCCCTCCCTTTGGCTGTAAAAAAAATAAAATCGTGTTTTCCTTACTTTTTGAAAAATATACGATTCAACACGAATCAATCATGATAATTTATAGACAAAATGTTCAAGACAAACTTGAATATTGAAAATATCGCCTGCGGCTACAATCCAAAATTGTTTGCCGAATTTAACTCTAGTTACTATAATTTAACAAAGGCTAAGTTTCCTAATTCAGACTTGCTAATGGAAATTTAAGACTTCCGACTGACGATGTGGCACTTACGACAGGTTGTTGTCGCATCTGGTATTAAGTATAAAGGAGTTAATTTTGGACGAATGTATCAAGTCGTCGTGGCCGAGTGGTTAAGGCGATAGACTAGAAATCTATTGGGGTCTCCCCGCACAGGTTCGAATCCTGTCGACGACGCAGACTTTTTGATATCCACTTTTTGTAATGAATCACACACACTGCTCACTCAACGCGCTCAAAGACAAGTAGGAATCAAAGTTATCGATAAGTTAACCACAGATTGATTCTGTCCTGAAAACGACCATTTTGAATGAATTCAGATGTTAATATGACAGAGTTCATTCAGCTCAACTGTTGACTGAGGAAGATCGTTAAGGTATCATGCATAGAGGAAGAAAAAGGCACACACTCTCAGTATCAATCCTAACAATTTCGGGAGATAAACGGTGATTTGCCAGTAAATACTTTGATTTTGATAAAAATCGTTAGCTTTCATATCTTCCGTCTGAAATTAAATTGTTATTGAAGGAAAACTGTTAGATACAAATTAAGAATAACGTATGTGAGAATCTTTGTGTTTCACTGACATGTAACTTGAACGAGAAACAGGCATCAAGTAGGTATCTCTTTCACTCACACAGTTTTCAATCAGTTTCTTTCAATTGACTCAAACGTTGAATGTGAGACCTTTTCAATATTTCTAGAAAATTGCATCAAAAATACATATGACCCCGACGTGATTCGAACACGCAACCTTCTGATCTGGAGTCAGACGCGCTACCGTTGCGCCACGGAGTCCTTCTTCCAACCTAATGGAATTTTTAGTCTATAACGCTCAGGTTATTATCGATCCTGCTAAACCTGTACCCCTCCCTTTGGCTGTAAAAAAAATAAAATCGTGTTTTCCTTACTTTTTGAAAAATATACGATTCAACACGAATCAATCATGATAATTTATAGACAAAATGTTCAAGACAAACTTGAATATTGAAAATATCGCCTGCGGCTACAATCCAAAATTGTTTGCCGAATTTAACTCTAGTTACTATAATTTAACAAAGGCTAAGTTTCCTAATTCAGACTTGCTAATGGAAATTTAAGACTTCCGACTGACGATGTGGCACTTACGACAGGTTGTTGTCGCATCTGGTATTAAGTATAAAGGAGTTAATTTTGGACGAATGTATCAAGTCGTCGTGGCCGAGTGGTTAAGGCGATAGACTAGAAATCTATTGGGGTCTCCCCGCACAGGTTCGAATCCTGTCGACGACGCAGACTTTTTGATATCCACTTTTTGTAATGAATCACACACACTGCTCACTCAACGCGCTCAAAGACAAGTAGGAATCAAAGTTATCGATAAGTTAACCACAGATTGATTCTGTCCTGAAAACGACCATTTTGAATGAATTCAGATGTTAATATGACAGAGTTCATTCAGCTCAACTGTTGACTGAGGAAGATCGTTAAGGTATCATGCATAGAGGAAGAAAAAGGCACACACTCTCAGTATCAATCCTAACAATTTCGGGGAGATAAACGGTGATTTGCCAGTAAATACTTTGATTTTGATAAAAATCGTTAGCTTTCATATCTTCCGTCTGAAATTAAATTGTTATTGAAGGAAAACTGTTAGATACAAATTAAGAATAACGTATGTGAGAATCTTTGTGTTTCACTGACATGTAACTTGAACGAGAAACAGGCATCAAGTAGGTATCTCTTTCACTCACACAGTTTTCAATCAGTTTCTTTCAATTGACTCAAACGTTGAATGTGAGACCTTTTCAATATTTCTAGAAAATTGCATCAAAAATACATATGACCCCGACGTGATTCGAACACGCAACCTTCTGATCTGGAGTCAGACGCGCTACCCGTTGCGCCACGGAGTCCTTCTTCCAACCTAATGGAATTTTTAGTCTATAACGCTCAGGTTATTATCGATCCTGCTAAACCTGTACCCCTCCCTTTGGCTGTAAAAAAAATAAAATCGTGTTTTCCTTACTTTTTGAAAAATATACGATTCAACACGAATCAATCATGATAATTTATAGACAAAATGTTCAAGACAAACTTGAATATGAAAATATCGCCTGCGGCTACAATCCAAAATTGTTTGCCGAATTTAACTCTAGTTACTATAATTTAACAAAGGCTAAGTTTCCTAATTCAGACTTGCTAATGGAAATTTAAGACTTCCGACTGACGATGTGGCACTTACGACAGGTTGTTGTCGCATCTGGTATTAAGTATAAAGGAGTTAATTTTGGACGAATGTATCAAGTCGTCGTGGCCGAGTGGTTAAGGCGATAGACTAGAAATCAATTGGGGTCTCCCCGCACAGGTTCGAATCCTGTCGACGACGCAGACTTTTTGATATCCACTTTTTGTAATGAATCACACACACTGCTCACTCAACGCGCTCAAAGACAAGTAGGAATCAAAGTTATCGATAAGTTAACCACAGATTGATTCTGTCCTGAAAACGACCATTTTGAATGAATTCAGATGTTAATATGACAGAGTTCATTCAGCTCAACTGTTGACTGAGGAAGATCGTTAAGGTATCATGCATAGAGGAAGAAAAAGGCACACACTCTCAGTATCAATCCTAACAATTTCGGGGAGATAAACGGTGATTTGCCAGTAAATACTTTGATTTTGATAAAAATCGTTAGCTTTCATATCTTCCGTCTGAAATTAAATTGTTATTGAAGGAAAACTGTTAGATACAAATTAAGAATAACGTATGTGAGAATCTTTGTGTTTCACTGACATGTAACTTGAACGAGAAACAGGCATCAAGTAAGTATCTCTTTCACTCACACAGTTTTCAATCAGTTTCTTTCAATTGACTCAAACGTTGAATGTGAGACCTTTTCAATATTTCTAGAAAATTGCATCAAAAATACATATGACCCCGACGTGATTCGAACACGCAACCTTCTGATCTGGAGTCAGACGCGCTACCGTTGCGCCACGGAGTCCTTCTTCCAACCTAATGGAATTTTTAGTCTATAACGCTCAGGTTATTATCGATCCTGCTAAACCTGTACCCCTCCCTTTGGCTGTAAAAAAAATAAAATCGTGTTTTCCTTACTTTTTGAAAAATATACGATTCAACACGAATCAATCATGATAATTTATAGACAAAATGTTCAAGACAAACTTGAATATTGAAAATATCGCCTGCGGCTACAATCCAAAATTGTTTGCCGAATTTAACTCTAGTTACTATAATTTAACAAAGGCTAAGTTTCCTAATTCAGACTTGCTAATGGAAATTTAAGACTTCCGACTGACGATGTGGCACTTACGACAGGTTGTTGTCGCATCTGGTATTAAGTATAAAGGAGTTAATTTTGGACGAATGTATCAAGTCGTCGTGGCCGAGTGGTTAAGGCGATAGACTAGAAATCTATTGGGGTCTCCCCGCACAGGTTCGAATCCTGTCGACGACGCAGACTTTTTGATATCCACTTTTTGTAATGAATCACACACACTGCTCACTCAACGCGCTCAAAGACAAGTAGGAATCAAAGTTATCGATAAGTTAACCACAGATTGATTCTGTCCTGAAAACGACCATTTTGAATGAATTCAGATGTTAATATGACAGAGTTCATTCAGCTCAACTGTTGACTGAGGAAGATCGTTAAGGTATCATGCATAGAGGAAGAAAAAGGCACACACTCTCAGTATCAATCCTAACAATTTCGGGGAGATAAACGGTGATTTGCCAGTAAATACTTTGATTTTGATAAAAATCGTTAGCTTTCATATCTTCCGTCTGAAATTAAATTGTTATTGAAGGAAAACTGTTAGATACAAATTAAGAATAACGTATGTGAGAATCTTTGTGTTTCACTGACATGTAACTTGAACGAGAAACAGGC
>NW_027267498.1:0-16923 GCF_963676685.1 Mytilus edulis | reverse complement strand
AAAACGTTTAGCTGATTTTACAGAGTTGTCTCTCTGTAGTGTTAGGTACCACCTTAATTTTCTTTTCTTTAATAGGTAAATTCAATACATTGACTTTTCATTTGATATTAAGATTATATAGGTTAACATGTTGTATTGACACCGTATCTGTCCATTGATAAACACTGCATGTTACGATTGGACATGTTTGGTTATTTTTGTCTTTTGGTCGATGCCTCATCGTCAAATACGTCATATCACCTTTAATTCACACTAATGATAACTGAAAGTGTAATTTAAAACTATTTTCATTATTTGGCAAAACACGATTCTTGGTATTCATTCGTACTGAATGAGGTAAATTTAGCGAAAATCAACAATTCAATTCGCATTTAACAAGATTTTCGAAAGACTGATGGTCGGCAGGAACGCAATAAACTTGTTTGACACTCGCTACATAGGACTCTCTTCACGTCACGAACGTTTCAATGCAATATATTTGTCTCGCATCATTACTTTTAAAAAATGAAGTGTTTAAATCACTAGTTAACGTGAATGTTACAAAGAATATAAAATATTCCATCAATTTTCAATTTTCACATTTTCCGGCACTGATTTTTCCGATTGTTTTTTTTATGAATGTCAGTTGAAAGAATTGTTTGATGTTATCAATATAATTGTGTATTGAATCGTTTTGCTTTGACATGCAGTGTGTTTCAAATGATTCATGATAATGTTATACAATATTATTTATTTCCATTTAAAGCATTAGTAAAACAGGAATTCAAGGTAAAGCAAAAGTCATAAAATGATAAAGTTATCTCGTTTGCAAAAATATATTATGGGTTATCAACAATTGTCAAATGAATACAAACAGTTGATGACGCATGAATTAAAAAGGCAGTACTGTATTCCTATTTTTAAAGGTACCGTAATGGTTGTCTCATATTTGACGTACACCTAGACATTTCCAATTAAAAAAACATGTAAGGTGACAAATCTCTGTCCTTCCAATTGTTTTTTTTTTTAGCATCACATAAATGAAGGCAACAGTAGAATACCGCTGTTCAAAAGTCATAAATCGATTGACAGAAAAATAAACCGGGATACAAACTAAAACAGAGGGAAACACTTCAACTATTAGAGGAAAACAACGTGAAAACAGGACACTGAATTGCAAAACACACCACCCAAACGACAATGCAACATGAAACATACCCTTCCTAAATACCTCAATGAAACCCTCATATAAACAGGATTTATATTTTAACTTTCTTTGTAGTCTATTTCGTTGATTTTCCCTTTTTTATGTCGTTTTACTATTGAACATGACATTGTTATTCGTTTTTTTACCATTAGAAATGACCTGTTATTATCATGGGCATTGTTTTGTCTTTCATCATTCTACTATTGGCTATTGTGTTGTCATTGGTTATTTATTATTTGCAATAATCTTGTTTTTTGTCGTTATTTATTTTTGGCCATTGTGTTGTCTGTCGTTATTTATTTTTGGCCATTGTGTTGTCTTTTGTCATTTTACTATTGGCCATTGTGCTGTCTTTCGTCATTCTACTATTAGCAAGTTGTTTGCCTTACGTCATTTTACTATTGACCATTTTTTTGTCTTTTGTCATTTTATTATTTGCCGTTGTGTTGTCTTTCGTTATTTATTATTGGCCATTGTGTCTTTCGTCATTTTACTATTGGCATTTTTTGTCTTTCATCATTTTACTATTGGATATTGTGTTGTCATTTGTTATTTAATTATTTGCCATTATCTTGTTTTTTGTCGTATTATTATTGGCCATTGTGTTGTCTTTTGTCATTTTATTATTTGCCATTGTGTTGTCTTTCGTTATTTATTATTGGCCATTGGGTTGTCTTTTGTAATTTTACTATTGGCTATTGTGTTGTCTTTTGTCATTTTATTATTGGCCATTGTGTTGTCTTTCGTTATTTATTATTGGCCATTGGGTTGTCTTTTGTAATTTTACTATTGGCATTTTTTTGTCTTTTGTCATTTTACTTTTGGCATTTTTTTGTCTTTTTTTATTTTACTATTGGCTATTGTGTTGTCTTTTGTCATTTTACTATTGGCTATTGTGTTGTCTTTTGTCATTTTATTATTGGCCATTGTGTTGTCTTTTGTCATTTTACTATTGGCCATTGTGCTGTCTGTCGTCATTTTACTATTTGACGTTGGATTGTCTTTTGTCATTTTACTATTGGCATTTTTTTGTCTTTTGTCATTTTACTTTTTGCCTTTTTTTTGTCTTTAGTCATTTTACTATTGGCTATTGTGTTGTCTTTCGTTATTTATTATTGGCCATTATGTTGTCTTTCGTCATTCTATTATTTGACATTATGCTGTCTTGTAACTATTGACCATGATGTTGCATTTCGTCATTTATAATTGGCAATTACTTTGTCTTTTGTCTTTTAACTATTGCCCATGATGTTGACTTTCGTAATTTTACTATATTGACCATGATTTTGTCTTTCGTCTTTTAACTATTAACCATGATGTTGACTTTAGTTATTTTGCTATATTGACCATGATTTTGTCTTTCGTCTTTTAACTATTAACCATGATGTTGACTTTAGTTATTTTGCTATATCGACCATGATATTGTCTTTCGTTGCTTTGCCTTTCGTCTTTTGACTTTTGACCATGATGTTGACTTTCGTCTTTTCACTGTTGGCCTTTATGTTGACTTCCGTCATTTTAATATTGACCCTGATGCTTCTCTTTTTTAACTATTGGAAACTATTAGCCATGGTGTTATCTTTCGTCATTTTATTATTGGTCATTGTAACTATTGGATGTATTGATCACGATGTTGCATTTCGTCATGGAAATTTTCATACACGTTCCATGTTAAAAAAAAATTCTCACAAACCTAAAATTTATATTTACTATCACAACATGATCAATTTAAATATTTACTATGTCAACATCTGAAAAAAAACCTGCTAAATATTTATTGCAAATTTTCAATAAGAGAACTGACGTTTTATATGACATTTTTCAATAAAATTGATTTATTTTGTTCGTCGTTTCATTGACATAACTGTTCAAAGTGACTTATAGACCCAAAAGGTCGGTTGTTCTAATTATTGTTTTTATATTTCGTTGTATTATATGCTGTTTTGTGAAAAACAAATGTCACTATGATAAATATTGTATTAGTTAGTTATGAAACAGTTTTTGATTGATTTTTTTACTAGAAATATTCACACTATTATTTTCCATTTAAAAAAATGCTTCCAATTTTTGGAACATATATTAGCGTAAGCAATGCAAAATGATTTTTCCACACTCCGATGTGAACCTTTTAACAGATAGACTGAATACAAATGCTGAAGTCAGTCTTGTTCTAAGCTCAATAGCAGTTTCACTTAAAACATATTGTGATACTCTATATCAATAAGACAGAAAACCTAATATTCAATACAATATCAGCAAATATATATATATTGTAAGTTTTATTTCTTGCAAGAGAATTTCTGTGCCCTGTGTAATTTCTAGTCTCTTTTGTCAATTTTTAATGTAAAATACAAGGTCGTCATAGAAATCGTTCTGTGTAGAAATTGTTGAACTCAAGCAGTTGATTTGAACAAGAAAGTTCAATTATAAAACGTTTTACGCCTGGTAATTACAAATATCGAATGCTGATTAAATGATGGATAGATTTATAATCTTACCAGTGGTATATATTGAAAATGAAATGTTATTAATCCCTTTAAATTTTCGTAATTAAAGTTGACATAATTTGCTTTCAGTTGATTTTTTTTTAATTGAAAAGTGTACCAAGGTACGGGAGTTCGGTATTACATCTATAGAAAATATTTGAAAAATTGATCTATTTGATGTACAGTAAGTTTTTTTTTAAATAAGAATTAGTTTAATGCACTAGCTACCCTTGCCGACTTCTCTCAAACTAGTGGAAGAACAATTAGAAAGCTTAAACAAATACTCTACACTACAAAATTACTGAAAATATATTGGTTCCATCCAAAGTATATAAGGACTTCGTTTTCTGATATTTAGGAGACATAATTCGTTAAAGTCCTAGACATGGGCCAAATGTGGAGCAGGATTCGATTACCATTCGAGAGCACCTGAGATTGCCACCAGTTTTTGGTGATGTTCATGTTTCTTAGTCGTTAGTTTTCTATGTTGTGTATTGTGTTCTATTGTTTGTCTGTTTGTCTTTTTTAGCCATGGTGTTGTCAGTTTAAATTCGACTTATGAGTTTGGATGCCCCTTTTTAGTGATTAAGATTATAACACAATGTTGGCTGATATACCCCTATTTTTGACATTTTACATAATATGTCAGTTTATTTTATTCTCACATCGTTGTCAATATAATGGAATTTTTTGCGACTTTCATAAAAGTGAGAGGTTTATCTAGCTATAAAACCAGGTTTTATCCTATATTAAGTAAGGAATATGACACTAGTTATCCATTCGTTTGACGTTTTAGTTTTTGATTATTCTGTTTGTTTAGGGACTTTCAGTTTAGAATTTTCCGCAGAGTTCGTTGTTTTTGTTATATTATATTTTTGGTATCTTTCATCTCTAGATTTTCAGTAAAATTTGAATAGAATGAAAAATAATTTTAAAGCTCTTTTCATTAACAGTTTTAAGTAAAAGGATACTTTAAAATATATGATATCGTTTTTTGATGCTTTTTCCTATATTTTTGTCTATCTAAATAACTTATATTATTATAATTTTAAAAATATAAAAAAAAACGATACATAGTATTTTCTGGGTTTTTTTCTCCATAACACGGATTTGTAAAAAAAATCTACTGTTATATTGAAAATATGTTTAATTAACCCTGTTATTTTACCTAACACAATGAACGTGATTTTAATCAGTTTCCAATTCAATACTGACGTAACGGTCACGAAATTTCATTTTTTCATTCTCCGATATTACTTTTGATGTCCATGGATAAAACTATATTTTTTAAAAGCATTTTAACAGAATCTCTTTTCAGGAAAGCAAAAAAGCAATAATACTTTTTCATGTATCCAACATTTGAATTCAAGAAAACAAATCTGGAACAATGACAAATCGAACTCTCTACATAGTAAACTATTTAATTTCCGTTCATGTAACGGTTGATAATTTAACGGTTTATCGATATTATTCCTTTTGTTTGAGGCATCAACTGTTCTATAGTATTTCACGCCAGTCTCAGTTGTGTTAAATTGCAATCGATATTTCCCATTACGGGTAGATTTAAGTATATAAGCAAGTGCGTGTTCTGGTTTGTTTAAACAGGTCCTTCTATCAATCAGTATCTCACATTGATTTATACCAAGACACTGATTAAACATATAATAGCCAAAGTTCTTTTATTGTTCGTCTTTAACAGATCTTTTTTTTAATGAAAAAAGCCTAGCTATGTATATATTGTGTTGAATTTTGAAGTATTGCACAATAATGTGATCTAACGAAGTATCATCATAGCGAATGTTTGTAGTCATGAGAGATATGTTTTGTCATCACTGATGTGTACAAATCTGTTCTAGTTTCCACCTACCTGAGATTTAATATATATATATTTAGTTTCTAATGATTTGGATGCGTTCCTGCTGAACATTAAAAAACCTAAAAATTGAGCATATTTTCCGAATGTTTTACTAATCAAATAAAGAAAACTATGACACAACAGAAACATAACATTTTCATTTTGATTTGTACACATCAAAATCAGTTTACTCATATTTACAGGGACATACACATCAATTAAAATATACAATGACCATAATTCATGATTTTAATCTTATCATTGCTATCTTCTGGTATCCTCCATGAATTACACACCGTCAACAGTTGTAACCGACTTAGTCATATATTTCAGCAAGCATGACACATATATTTTAGTACGCTACAAAACAAAAGTTTGGGAACCAAAACACATTTTAAAGTAACAGAACAAAAAACACCTAACCAGTTCATTCGTTAATGTTTAGCGTCACTCTGTGGTTGCAACTTGATTACAACTATAATTTTCAAAAACTAAAAGTGCATAGTTAAAGTGTATCTTTAAATGATTGAAGTTCAGAAGCACTATATACTAAGATGTGGTGCCATCGCGGAGGGACATTTTATTAGCTTTGTTCCAATTAAATTCATACATATTTATGACTGATTTGAGTTTGCGTGTGATCATTGTTTGGTGCGCCGTTGACCAGAAGCCGCATGTGTACATTTCTCGTTCAAACAAATTCCTCGCGCTTGATTAATTAAAAACAATAATGAAAGTTCATTTCACAGTCGACATCATTGAATTATTTTTTGTTTCAGAAGCGGGATTTTAGTTTTTTAATATGTTAAAATACTTTCGATATTTTCAATAACATAAATGCATAAACGCCAAAGGGCTATGGTAGCGTCTGGGACGGACAATTTTAATGTCGCGGTATAGTCCCAATGATAGTAATTTAAACGTGTAAAAATTTATTTCATTTTAGTGTACACGTTTCGCGTGGATAACCTTTAGGTGATACGTCATTAAATAAGCTATGCTCTCCAGTTTGTGATACATCTACAAACCACTTATACTCGTTTAAACAATGCAATCCACAAAAATCTATAGAATAAGATTTTTGAAAAATGTTTTGAGTTGTTAGATGTATTCATTGTATTGTTTCTGTGCTTATTTACATGTTCACAATTTAGATAATATACATAAAGTAAATCCTGCTTACTTATTTGCAGACTTCCATGTAGAAATGGTATCCTAGACCAATTTGGTACCTGTTCATGTCTCCCATGTTGGACTGGAGACAATTGTGACGTTCAAGGTAAACTTCGCAGTGATCTTTTGCTGAGCTAAAAAGAGTCATGCTTGAACCAATCGGTTGTTTTGAATGTACAGTACACACATAGATAAACATAAATTTTAAATCAAAGAAACACATGAATCTCAAATTCAATATCACAAACATTCGGTTAGAATACTGGTATCACTCCTACGAAATCAGATTAACAACAGGCCTGGAACGAAGACGACAAAATTAGTAAAAACAACCATCTCTCGACAAAGTAGTGAACGAAACTATATTGCATACTTCAATTCACCGAATTTAAAAATCTGAGTGAAATGATGATAGTCTTTGCCTTTAATGCCAATGTCTGCCGTCCGACCCCTACTCCTGACAGCAAATTAAAAGGAAAAGAAAAATATATAGTTGAACACATCTGTCAATATATATTCAAATATATAAAAAAGATTTGTTTTGAATATTTGTTACAACCAATTACATATTTATTTTATAAATTTCACAAAGCCAAAAGGAAAAAGTTTTAAATTTGATATGTGTTTCAAGATAAATTGCTATTATGTGTTATACATTTCAAAAAAGGATACAGGAATTTACAATAAAATTGGTATCGAGAAAATACCTGGCGATATAATACTGGTACAAATATGCTTTACTTAAATAAAACCATATCAAAGAAAACAAAATATATGTTGCTGAATTACACTGGTGTTTGATGATACAACATCCATCCCTTTAGTTTCGTATTATAGAACAATAGAAGGTTCATAGAATAATATGCAAGAAAATAAGAAAAAAATGTATGCTGCCGATATAATGAACTATAAAACAAAACAAAAACTATCAAAAGTAAATAATACCAAATTATACGAACAGTTATTTAAAAAAATGCAATAACAATGCTAATATAGAAATCATGCCATCATATACGACTGTCATACAAGTGTGAGGTTTAGCTAGCTATAAAACCAGGTTTAATCCACCACTTCCTACATGAGAAAATGCCTGTACCACGTCAGGAATATGACAGTTGTTATCCATTCATTTGGTGTGTTTCAGCTGCTTTTGTCTTCGGATTTTTTGTTTTCAATTTTCCTTGGAGTTCGTTTTTTGTTGTTGTTATTTTACACTATCTTATACTGTACGATATTATTTAACAAATGTCTGTTCAGATCTTATAAATATTTCATACAGCAATGACTTAAGCTCGTACAACGGCTGAGGTATTCATACTGTTGATCTTTTTACCAAAAAATTGATTTTTCAAATGTTTCGATGTACCCTTTTTTTAATTTTTAACACGTACATACAATGAACTTCTTTAGTAAACTAATGGTTTTGAATTTTTGGTCAACTTTCACGGAGTATGATTTTCTTTTTCAGTTAATAACTATGCACCAGAGTTTACTCAATATACTTATGAAGTTAGCATTAATTCTCTCGAAAATGACGATATAACATTATTTCGACCGGAAGTGATAGATAAAGATCGGATCGACACTTGCGGTGACAATAAAGAACAAAGCTGTCCCTGCGCAGACCTTTTCTTTTCGATAAAAAACGAAAATGATGGACACTTTACTATCAATCCGGAAGATGGTAGTATATCACTAAGTAAGGGTTCAACATTACAAAATGGGCAAGACTATAGACTTGACCTATCTGTGCGAAATGTGTTGGATAAAGGAGATACTAAAACAGGAAAGGCTATTGTTATATTAAGGACAGACAAAGATTGGTGGGCAGACCCAATAAATAGTCTCGGAGAACCAAGACACAATGGATATTCGCATCACATTGTTAAGAGAGCTACGGTAAGTGTAATTTCATAAATATAATTAATAAATGATTTATTTTTTGTTCCTTGTTTTAAAATTTTGTTACTTTACAAATTGAATGCATAGGAGTATATTCGTTATAAAAATATGTTTTGACCATAATTTTATCTGACACACTTTTGTATGGTATAGTATACAACTTTACAAGTATAAAACATCTTAAATGATTATACGTTTAAAAGCTAGAATATAATGTTTGTAAATTGTTAGTGGACTAAATGTTGATGACGTGGCACGTTTTGCATAAATAGGCGATTAATGGCTAAAATCGTTATACAGCCTTTGATCCTTTAAATTTGCGAAAAACCAATGTCTGTTCAGTTCTTATAATTACAGTAAATATTCATCAAAGTAACAGCTTAATAGTATAATTATGATAAATACTGAATAGTATTGATTTGACTTCTATAAATTGTCTATATATTGAGTATGTGCTCAAATAAAGGAAAACAGTTTTCCATTCCATAAAAAAAACATTTTTAAAAACACCATTATGCATATTTTTAGGTAATGGAAACACGTTTATATTTTTTAATATGAAAGTTTTTGACACATTATATTTCTTAACCTGAATGACATTTGCTGTGTGTTTCAGTGCAACAAGCTAAGAGAAGGGCTATTTAATATTTTAGGTAAATGGGAAGATAAGGAGTTGTAAAGAAATCAGAGTGATTAAGTCCGAAAAAACGCTATAAACATTGCAAAACATTTATCAAAAAGCGTCTTATAATCATCACATGAAGTCAACTTTGTGCGTCACCTAAGCTCAACGGATTATACAAATTGAAGGTTTAGCTAGCTATAAAACCAGGTTAAACTCATCTTTTCAGTAGGATTATGCCTGTAAATAATATCAAATATAAGACAGTTGTTTTACATTCCGTTGATTGACAACATTTGATATTGTCAGTTTTGATGAACTTCCAACTCTATGAACTGACCTTGGAGTTGAGTATATTTGTTACAGCCTTTTTGTTTATAACAATAAACAAATGATATCCCTTTCTAGACCAATCATTTAAGGCTAGGCGGGCAGGACGTACTGTTCATTATTGTATGTATGATTTTGCATGAACTAATTTTCTGACCTTTTGGGGTTCTTCCAGAGTGAAAAAGCATGCTATGTGGTTATAATAGATTAAAGGATAATATAAATGTAACCAATCCACTATTTTCTACATAAGAAAATGCATGTACCAAGTCAGGAATATGACAGTTGTTATCCATTCGTGTTGTTGTTTTAACATTTGATTTTGCCTTTTGATTAGGGACTTTCCGTTTTAAATTTTCCTCGGAGTCCAGTATTTTTGTGATTTTACATTTTGTAGTTTCTGTGAAATGATCTTTGCTGATTTTAAAAATGACAAACAGACAAACAATAGTGCACATAACACAACATAGAAAACTAAAGAATAAGCAACACGATCCCTATTTAAAATTCGTGCAATGCCCTAAGATTTTGTTTATTCTGATGTGTATGATTTAAATGGATTTATCCACCTCATTTGAACTTTGGTGAATAGTTTTCTCATTGGCAGTTATACCACATTTCCTTTATTTTACATTATGAGAGTGTTGCCCTTAACTTAACTGCTTAATTTAGTTAAATACCATCAGTAGATTTTAATGGTTAATCTATATGTTTACTTGTTGTGTCTCGGTTTAAGCACCGGGATAGAATTAAAAAATAGTTTAAGCCGACTTTAAGCTCATCTCTATTATTATAAACAAAAGTAGGCTAATAAATCAGGGTATAATGCATGTCATTCGAATGAATAATTAGATTGAATTTTATCAGTTACTGAAACTCTGCAGCAAGTAATAACTTAAAAGAAATTAAAAGCAAGCAATGAAAAGCAGGCATTCACGCGGAAAGTAAGAAAACTACATTGAATCACAAAGACGAAACTGCTGTAAAATGTAATCTAGAATAATCCTTACAAAATCTCCTTACGCTTACTTGATAACATTTGTAAATCGCTCATGCAATTGATAAATGAGGAAGATCTTAGTAAATCACTGAATATTAGATGTAATCAATACGTTGTAGCTCAGGAACTATTTATCTAGGCAATATTACTTGACGTCTAGACAATATGTATCATTACCGTTGAATTTTATTAATTATTGTCTATGACAAAAGGAGAAGGTACGATACGTCTAGTTTTCGGACTCAGTGAACTCAAAAATCAAACGTGTTGTGCATTTATTCATTTCGGTTGTTAACAAATCTGTACGATATAATTTTATGTTAGATTTGCAGCAGAATGCATTCAGTGTGTAGGTAAAGGTATAATTTTAGTTAGCTTGCTTGTTAGCTGAACCATGAAGTTTTTATTAGGTTATGTATACTTCCCTCCTTTCGGACAGACAGATAGATTGATTATCTGTCAGACTAGTATACTCTTAATGGAAGGAAGTTTACCTTACCTAATAATGACTTCACGGTTCAGCTAGCAAGTAAGCTAACCAAAGATAATAATTTACCTACACACTGAATGCATTCTGCTGTAAATCTAACATAAAATCTAACACTCAATCGATATTGCTGTAAGATTTTGTCTCACTTATTTATATCAAGTCTGCAGCAACTTGCGAGTACGGAAAACAGTGGGAAAATCATCCAAATAAGATTGTTTTCATATCTTGTCATTTATATTCTAATATAAGGATCACTCTCACAAACAAATACCAAGCTACAAGATTAATTATACAAAGATGTTGTTATTAGTAAAACTATGTGATTTAGAACAATTGTTTCTTTTCTCCACTGTGCTTGAAACTATTCCAAAATGGACAGTTTGGGTGATACATGTATCTTAGTTTTATCTGACTGTGAATTATTTTATGATTACCCTTAAACTAAGGTTGACGCTCTCTCACAATGAATTACCATCACTGAATTATCTTGTTGGAAGGTTGGTACCCCATTTTTTAATTTAAATTGAAATTAGGTATTTTTGGTAATACGTTTTTGTTAACTTTTCTTTCAAAAAGTTTTCAGGCCTTAATCCAATAAAATTGAGAATGGAAATGGGGAATGTGTCAAAGAGACAACAACCCGCCCAAATAAAAAACAACAGCAGAGGGTCACCAACAGGTCTTCAATGTAGCGAGAAATTCCCGCACCCGGAGGCGTCCTTCAGCTGGCCCCTAAACAAATATATACTAGTCCAGTGATAATGAACGCCATACTAATTCCAAATTGTACACAAGAAACTAAAATTAAAATAATACAAGACTAACAAAGGCCAGAGGCTCCTGACTTGGGACAGGCGCAAAAATGCGGCGGGGTTAAACATGTTTGTGAGATCTCAACCCTCCCCCTATACCTCTAACCAATGTAGTAAAGTAAACGCATAACAATACGCACATTAAAATTCAGTTCAAGAGAAATCCGAGTCTGATGTCAGAAGATGTAACCAAAGAAAATAAACAAAATGACAATAATACATAAATAACAACAGACTACTAGCAGTTAACTGACATGCCAGCTCCAGACTTCAACTAAACTGACTGAAAGATTATGATTTCATCATATGAACATCAGGCACAATCCTTCCCGTTAGGGGTTTAGTATCATACCATCATAACATATATGAGAAGAACATAACCCGTGTCATGCCAACAACTGTTTTTAGAATAAATGTGTTTAGTTCCGATGCAAAGACCTTATCAGTGACTCAATATTAACGCCAAAATATGCAATCTTTAGTGACTTGACAACAGTATCGTAATTATATCCCTTCTTAATAAGTCTATTCAAAGGTTTTGTAAGTTTCTGAGGTGAATACTGACACCTTTGTGCTTTATAAAGAATATTACCATAAAAAATTGGATGTGAAATACCTGAACGTATTAAAAGTCTGCATGTTGAGTGTTTTGAATGAATGTTTTGAGTAAAGAGAAACAGACATGATCATTCATGTTTAATGTATAGAAAATTGAAAAAATAATAAATCGTAAAAATTATTATAAAAGATTAATCTATACATTACCCAATTGAAATACTTAGCAAAAAGTAGAACTAAACCATTTAATGACGGAGTTGCTTTTATATTAAAGCATTTAAAACATTAAAACATTAAACAGAGGCAAAAGATACCAAAGAGACATTTACACTCATCAGTCAAAAATAAACTGACAACGCTTTGACTAAGAAACAAAGAGACCAGCAGAAAAAAAATAGTAAACTTAACGCCATAGAAAACCAAAAAATAGGGGGTGAGGGGATAATGTGCTCTCAGATGCAACGGGTTATATCAACATGTAACACCAATCTACATACCCTATTGTAAAAATAAAAAAAAGCTATGCAAATAACGAGATTTGAACATCAATAACAACTGTCGCTCTATAAACCTATATGGAGCTATTTACTTTCAAAAAATTGTATCTTTCTGTTGACGAACTAACTCCCGACGATTTCAAGTTTTATATAATATCTATAAAATTTCCTTCAATACAAAACATTATAGTACAGCGGTATACTACTGTTGCCTTTATTTACCCTAGTTCAATTGCCAAGATTGAACACACACAGTAATTCGAAAGATATATAATTAAGCGTCGTGTTTAAATCAAAATACATAGCTTCGTGCTCTCTAACATTAACCACTACATTATTATTATTGAAGCTCTGTAACAAAATGCTTTTGTAATATCAAGTTATATATTTTTTATCAAACAGACTGCAGCACCACAGAATGTTACCTTTGTATTGGCTAAGGTGTCACCCTATGATACGACGACAGACTTATATATCGGAAGTCGGGTCAAATTTCGACTTGACATTTCCTTTCCGGTAGCGCCAACAGACATGTTGGTTGAGCTGTTTACCCCTGACAATGACACCACAGTGATGATTTTATGTGACATAGTGGTAACTAAGGGCAGCGGACTAGCTATTACTGGTTCAACGGATGTTACCATGGAGTCAAAAACCCCGGGCTCAGTACTGGTAAGTGAGACATATTCAACGTTTATATGCATATACACAAGGTAATACCATATTGTAATTAAATAGTTTAGGTTGTGAAATATAATTTACTTTTTGGTGTATCTGAGGCATTGCTATACATATTGCGAACGGATATGTTTTATGGGACCCTGAAGTTGAAGGTTTTGCTAGCTATGAAACCAGATTAAACTCACCTTTTCATTAGGAAAATGCCTGTACCAAGTCAGATATCTTTGTCTTTCACTGGTTCCGTTTATAACTATAGTATGTATTGTAATTGCAGTCTCCTTGAAAGGTATGCTCTTTGAAAGCATTGCCATCTAGTATCAAATATCTATAAATATAATTCGTAGAAGTGAATCACACCCCATGTTCTCTGATAAACTAAGAGGAAACACTTCACAGTAGTTTCGGGACATATGCTGTGTATGATTATAGATGGAAATGAGAAAGCACCACCGTCACTGACACTTGTAAAGCATTTTTTAACTGGAAAAGTCATTTTGATGTGAACATGCATCATCTTACATGTTTAGTCTTTCAGTCAATATTTAGACTGACCACTGCAGTTAATTTAGTTCAAATCGATTCAGGCAATGTTTAGTCCAATCATGAGTAAATGTTAACAAAATAAAAGAGAAAATCAACGGCCATACATTCATACCTTTTGGCAGTTCATATAGATTAACATGATCGTACATATTAACACATTATCCAATTTTTGTTGGAAGTTTCTGGTTGTTCTAATATGAAAAGAACCGTTCATTTCATGCCAAGTTGTTACATTAAAGATTTATATAAGCTGTAATAAGAAATAATATTTTATTTGTTTTGGTATAAACTTATTTAATTCAGAATACTGATAGCAAAAAATTGAAAACAACAAGTTTAATAATTTTATGCATCCGAAGCGCTTTTCTGGATTTACCTTCACCAGGAACACTTAAAGCCAAACATTTGAAATCCGAGGATGTATAAGTAACGAAACAGTGACAAAAATTCCCTAAAACAAATAACCAAATTCACCTAAGGTCAACTTTGACTGAGAGAGTTGAAACCTTAGATTCTTTCTAATTTTAAAATTTATAAACGGACAATTTTAGAAAGGCATGTTAAAAATCATGTCAGTACTGAAGTACTGACTATTGAGCTGATGATACCCTCGGAGACTGATAGTCCACCAGTAGAACTATCGACTCAGTGTTATGAAAAATTGAAAACAACACGCATTATACATAATGTGGGTGATATTTCGAATGTTTATGTTTTTTGTAAAGATTTAGAACACGATGAAATGCATATAAGTAGAAAATATATATACATATTTGAACAATCAAACTTTCCGAGTAGCAATGCATTATACATGTTTGTGTATTAGAAATTTGTGGGAAAAAGTTCACGTTCAGTGCTAAAAACAGTTTTGTTTTCACGTCGAAATACGATTTTACGAAATTTCATCACCGGCAGTTTGCTAAAACATTTCATTTTGATGATAGTATAATTAAATCGATACCTTAAAGTATGTGTGCTGCTTGACTTTTTTCACAAGTCAGAATTTGCAGTCCACAATCCCTTTCTCTTTACATAATTGAGACATAAATAAACGATTTTTTTTACCATAATTAAAATTGCCAGAACAATACTTTTTTTTAAAGATTTTTACCATAATTGTAATTGCTAAAACTGTTTACCCTTCTGATGCACCTAAGTAAGTTCTTTACCGGTAATGGCGGGGCTCATGTGGCGGAATCTTTTGTTTTCTGTACT
This sequence comes from Mytilus edulis, assembly GCF_963676685.1. NCBI lineage: Eukaryota > Metazoa > Mollusca > Bivalvia > Mytilida > Mytilidae > Mytilus > Mytilus edulis. The sequence goes on along the minus strand of NW_027267498.1, from coordinate 1,573 downwards.
TTTTTACGGACATTTATTTGAAAAATGTAGGACATATTTTCCGACTTTTTATCTGTTATAACGAAATCAATTGATGACTTTTTTTACATGTGTAATACAAAGTTATAGATTAAATTTGAGTTTCTCTCCCTATTGTTCTGTATTTCTGAAAGATGTGACCCTTTGACATTTAACATGGGCTAAATAATTTCTGAGAGAAACAATATAATTATTGTTAACGGGATGGGTTGGAAAGGCAGTTGTTGATAATACTCACATCTTTATAAAGAAACCTGATGTAACTGCATAAGGCAACAATTATGTCCCATTTTTGTTTTTATTAAAAATGCAAAAGATTTCCTCATATCTAAGTACTTTTCCATTTGTAACATAAATCTTTTCTGTTTTCCTGTCTATTTGTTTTTCACACAAAACTTACAAGATTTCATAATTAATGTGTTCCATATTTTTGCAGTATCAATCATGCATAAAACACATATCACGTGACTATTTGTCTTACTTAGATGTATTAATTATCGTCCATTCACTATCATATTTCTTCTAACAGCATGATAGAGCAATAATAGACCTTGGAACTGTAACAGTCAACAACTGTGATGTCTCTGCTGAATGCACATTAGTTATCACATATGAAGCTGTCATGGTGGACGATACGGTACAGAACGGAAGCATTTACTGGGTCAGTGCAGGCGCAGAATACAACAATGCCAATGAAGTTTGGGTCGGACAGGCGTCATTTGCCACAATAACTGATATACTGGTATTTATTAGTATAGTAAACATGTTCATTATGCATAAAACAGGGAGAATTTGAATAGCCTTCAAAGCCTTTGTTCTAGTCTCAGTACCATTCTCAAGGTTTCCGAATGTTTCAATTACGTGCTAGATCGTATACCAAATATTGACTTCTAGACGAAAAATGTCAACTCATAGTATACATTTCCGATAAAGATATCTAGCGATGGCCCACGCGTGAAATAACAACTGCTGAAACAAAAAACTGTTAGTTTTGGTGATATGATCATTTATTCAGATTTTAAACGGGACCATAATATCTTGAAAATTGTAAAGACAGGTTAATAGAATAATGAAAAAACAAGAATCTTAAAATGTGACGGTATTTTGATATTGGTAAATATAATAAAACTGTCATGTATTAAATATTATTATGGCAAAAGACATTAAAAATATTTGTACGAAATGTTTTAGAAGTGCAATTATTTAGCGTTTGTCTCAATCCAGATTTTACTATTTATAGGCTATAACCGAAACACCGACATTTAATTTTACTGGTCCGCCGACTTTTCCTATTGGATCAGCAGCCATGTTTGAAGTTGAAATGTACTTACCGTATCCATCAACGGCATTGAAATTTGATTCGTTTTCACCTTTGAATACTTCATCAGTTGTCAGTATATGTTCAGCAAAAGTTAAAAGCATTGGTGATAATTTTAAGTGTGGTCTTGATGAGTCAGCGATAAGTAAAACTATGTATCAGGATAGTAACGGACTTGGAAATAACATTGGCCATCTTGACATTGGAACTGTTATTAATAAAGGTAAGAAGTTGTTT
>NW_027267497.1:0-42037 GCF_963676685.1 Mytilus edulis | reverse complement strand
TATGCAAGAGCAAAACAAGAAATCTGTGTGAACTGATGCTTATTAGTGATACTCCGCTCCCGAACTTTGGCGCTAAATACGGAAAATTGAATAATAGATAGAAATAAAATTGTATAATAATAACATCATGAAATAATGGGTGAGATATCACTGATGAAGATGCGTGTCAAAATTCTTTCAAATCTCCTTCCCAAGGGTATGAAGTTAAACTTGTAAATGTATCATGTGTATTGAGTCTGCAATGAAATTCTTGTTCCATATTAAATCTAACTTGAAACTATGAGCACAACTCTATACCCCACCCCTTTTTCCCTCTCACTTGCCTAACCCTATAAGTCATGAGACTTACATCTGATATCGCAAGAAGTTCATCTTCCAATGATACAACCACCTAGGCTCTACAGTACAAAAGCTATGCCAATGATACAACCACCTAGGCTCTACAGTACAAAAGCTATGACATGAAGAACATGAAGAAGAAAAGCTTTAAAAATTATAAAGAAAAAAGTGGATGACATTTTACTATCATGAAGGTCAAGGGTCACATTGACCTAAATTTGGTACGTGACACATCATCTTCGTTTTGCTATCATGAAGATCAAAGTCAAGGTCATTGTGACATAATTTCATTCGTGACACATCCACCTCCCGTATATGATTCATCCACATACCAAGTTTGATAATCCTACAATGTAGGTACTAAGGTACAAAAGTTCTGCTCAGGACAATGAGCAGGACGGATGGACAGACAGACAGACAGACAGAGGTGATTCCTATATACCCACACAAACTTCATTTGATGGGGTATAAAAACGTCAAATAATGCCTTCAAGTTTTTACATGATGTTAACAGTCTACAAACAAACATTTGGGACCATCTTATATTCTTACAGGGTATAAAAAATTGTCATGCATGTCCATCAGACAGTCTATATCCTACTATCATGACTATAGTACAAACCTGAACAATGTCAGTTTCTGTTTTCATTTCCAGATATATTTTTAAAATATATATCTCCAGGGGTGATGTCTTTGGTGTTTTTTTGATGACTTCCATCAATTTTTCTTCAAACAAGATAAATGGGGATGTAGGTGCCATGCTCATAAACTATAAAAAAAATAAACACAGATTTGTTACAACAATATCATCTTTTGAGGAGAAAAACGTCACATTTCAGCAATGCGTATTGCACACATATTTGTGTCAGGATGTTAATGCTACAGATACATGTAGTGAATGGGCTATTCCAGAAATAATCCATACCCCCCTATAGAAGGTATATGGGGTTCAGAAAAAAATCCATGGAAAATTTGGGATGTGGTTCAGAAAAAAATCTGGAATTCCATGTCGGTCCTATAGAAGGCAAAAAGATAAATTAAAATATTCCATGGAAAATTATGCTGTTGTTATTAGAAAATTTCTGGAAATCCAGAGCATCCTATAGAAGGCAACAATAAAAGTTTAAAAATTCCATGGAAAATCTGGATTCTAGTCGCTTTCAGTAAACTTAAGATAAATTTGTGCTTGTATGTATATCTGTAGTTCATTAGGTAATTCTAAAGCCCTATGTATCTTTACAAACAATGTACCAGAAATTTAAAGTGGTTTAATAGGTTTTTGCTCGTTGTTGAAGGCTGTACGATATTCTTAAGTGGTTAATTTTGTATCTTTTGATCTCTGGTGGGGAGTTAGTACAAATAATTATGATGTCTAGGAAAGCTATTTAAGCTTTTGCTTTGACGCCTTCCAGTGGATCAAAAGATGTGAAAATTGAAAAATACCCACAGCAGATGGCATGATTATCTTAACTATTGGAGAGTAGTCTTATTGGCAATTTGGAAATGATACCACATTTTATTATTTTAATACTACATGTATAAAGTGTGTCCATACATGTTGTAAGCCAGAGTTGTCAGTACTGAACTTAAGGCCGTACTTTAACCTATAATGGTTTACTTTTTAAATTGTTATTTGTATGGAGAGTTGTCTCATTGGCACTCACACCACATCTTCCTATATCTATTAAGTCTGAGAGTTGTAAATTTGAAATTGTTTGCAATAGGACCTAAAAAAAATAAAAAAATGTACATTTGTTCATGTACCTCAGCTTCTAACATAACATTGAGGGGATATGATATTCATGTAGATATTGATAGTGATAATACTTCAAAAGAAATGCATACTTTCAACACCACATGACATGTTTACTATTACATTTGTAATCTTATTGGGACAATTCACAACTTCTAATTGGAGATTGAGATAATAATATTTCCCCCTCTTTTCTTTTACCATGGAAGTTACATGTACATGCATGTATATCAGTATATTGGTATTATAGAACTTGTTTGCTTTTTGCATTTTCATAAAACATGTGTTATCATGGTTATGGTCATGGCATAAGGGAAAAAATTCTCAGAAAATAAATGCCTGTGATTAAAAAAAATATTTTGAAACTTGCATTTCTAGAACTAAGTGAAATTAAATTGATATGAATACTGTGTATATTATAATTTATTCATGACAAAAATGATAAAAAAAAAAACCTTTATAAACATAACAAATGGTTCTAACATCCAAATTCCACTAATTATATTTAACTTTTGATTTTGTAATCAAACTTGATTATAGACCCATAGTTATCTTTTTGTTTCAAGTTTGTTTTTTAATGTGAAGGAGTCATATTTAATGCAGCTATAAGGTTTATGATAAAAAATGCAAAACATCCATACTAAGAAATGAAGAATCAAAAGAAATGACTAAGTAAAAATACTGGATGTTGATAACAAATCAAGATTTTTACAACTATTACAAGTCAGTGTTTTAATGGTTTTAAAATAAAAACAAAATCATAGTTCACTATCTGGATTTATAGGGTTTTATTTACAATGATTTATGTTCTCTACAAGTATGTTTGTATTGAAATTTGTGAGAAACCACACACCAGGACCTACTGCTTTTCATAGTTGTTGAGGTTGAAGATTATTTTATCTAGCCATCTAGTTGACAAACAATCAGTAATTAAAAAGCTTTAAAGAAGTCCCACTGTGAACACATGGCCATTTCTGTGGACTTTAATTATATCATAATATACTACATGCAATTACTTGAACCACATGTTATAAGACAAAGGAGATAAATACTAGGAACTATGTATCCATAATCCCTTGCTCTGCAAAAATAAATATTTAGTCTCAGTTTTAAAATTAGAAAAGTTTATTTTTTTATTATTTAAATTGTTATTTTTTCCGTTTATTTATCAATCATTATAATACATTGACTCTATTTGTCTAAGTGGATTAATATGATTACATCTATTATATGAATATGTTTTGAATATATATACATAATGTATCATCTTTCAGTTCCATAACTTATCTTAACTTTAAAAATGTTAAACATGTATACATTTAAAAAATCAAATGTCATTCATATTATACAAATTTAGAGTTTAACAATTGTTTAAAAGTTTTGTAATTTTCTTTAATTTCATGATGTTTTAGGAAATTATAACATGTAAAGAAATACAGGAATTTGAAAACAATGAGAAATTATATAAATCGTTCCCCAAAGAAGGATTGTTAGATGTCTAGATTTGGCCACTTTAGTTGCAGGCGACAAATAGAAAATTGTAAAACTGCATGTACAGGAAATTATATGAGATTAGAGACACATTTATTTTGTAATGTATTGTGAACTAATTTATAATTTTTTTAAAAACCATTTGTATTTGGAGAAAACATTTTCAAATTGTGACTGTGGTATGAGAACATTAAAGGAGTAGGTCCGGTAAGGGCCGATTTTGGCCCCCAAATTTCAGTTTCATCTAACGAGATATTTAGGACACTTTTTAAACACTTAAGTGTATATTTCAATTGATTCGATTAGTTTATGTAAAAGATTTTAACTGATCAGTCATTAAAAACGCTCCGATTGAAGCTTAAATATGAACAAGAGGCTGTCACAACGACAGCAAACCGGATTTATTAATATTTATTTGTGTCCTGGCAATATCACAAGAACCATTACTGATGAATGGTGAAAGTGAAAATTGTCAACATCAAATTTGACCTCCATTTTGTCATCAGTATCAACATATAAAAATTTGAAAAGCTTAGATTGAATGGTTCATGAGTAAATGCAACAACGTGAATGGAAACGCCATTTTACAATCTTTCAAGAACCATAACTCCTGAACGGTAAAAGTCAAAATCATCATTACTGAACTTGACCTCTATTTTGCCATCAGTAACAACATATAAAAATTTCAAAAGCTTTGGTTGAATGGTTCATGAGAAAATGCACGGACACGACTGGAAATAAAATTGAGAAAGGAAATGGTGAATATGTCAAAGCGACAACCACCCGACCACAGAGCAAACAACAGCCGAAGGCAACCAATGGGTCTTCAATGTAGCGAGAATTCCCGCACCCGTAGGTGTCCTTCAGCTGGCCCCTAAAATATGCATAATAGTACAGTGATAATGGACGTCATACTAAACTCCGAATTATACACAAGAAACTAAAATTTAAAATCATACAAGACTAACAAAGGCCAGAGGCTCCTGACTTGGGACAGGCGCAAAAATGCGGCGGGTTAAACATGTTTATGAGATCTCAACCCTCCCCCTATACCTCTAGCCAATGTAGAAAAGTAAAACAATAACAATACGCACATTAAATTCAGTTCAAGAGAAGTCCGAGTCTGATGTCAAAAGATGTAACAAAAGAAAATAAATAAAATGACAATAATACATAAATAACAACAGACTACTAGCAGTTAACTGACATGCCAGCTCCAGACCTCAATTAAACTGATTGAAAGATTATGTCTTCATCATATGAATATCAGGTACAATCCCTCCCGTTAGGGGTTTAGTATCATACTATCATAAAAAATATGAGAAGAACATAACCCGTGTCATGCCAACAACTGTTTTTTTAGAAATAAATGTGTTTAGTTCCGATGCAAAGACCCTATCAGTGAATCAATGTTAAAGCCAAAATATGCAATCTTTAATGACCTGACAACAGTATCGTAACTATATCCCCTTTTAATAAGTCTATTTAAAGGTTTTGTTAGTTTCTGAGGAGAATACTGACATTTTTGTGCTTTATAAAGAATATTTCCATAAAATTTTGGATGTGAAATACCTGAACGTATAAGATGTCTGCATGTTGAGTTATATTTACGAATTATTTCCTTATACCGGTGATAAAATTTAGTAAATGTTTTGACCAGTTTGTGATATCGAAAACCCTGGTGTAATAATTTTTCAGTAATACATAAATGGAAACACCATTTTTCAATCTTTCAAGAACCATAACTCCTGAACGGTAAAAGTCAAAATCGTCTTATTGAACTTGACCTCTATTTTGTCATCAGTAACAACATATTAAAATTTGGGAAGCTTTGGTAGAACAGTTCATGCGTAAATGCAGGGACACGACTGGAAACTCCATTTTTCAATCTTTCAAGAACCATAACTCCTGAACGGTAAAAGTCAAAATCCTTATTATTAAACTTGACCTCCATTTTGTCATCAGTAACAACATATAAAAATTTCAAAAGCTTTGGTTGAATGGTTCATGAGAAAATGCATGGACACGACTGGAAACACCATTTTTCAATCTTTCAAGAACCATAACTCCTGAACAGTAAAAGTCAAAATCGCCATTATTGAACATGACCTCTATTTTGTCATAAGTAACAACATATTAAAATTTGGGAAACTTTGGTAGAACAGTTCATGCGTAAATGCACGGACACAACTGGAAACTCCATTTTTCAATCTTTTAAGAACCATAACTCCTGAACGGTAAAAGTCAAAATCGTCATTATTAAACATGACCTCCATTTTGTCATCAGTAACAACATGTTAAAATTTGGGAAGCTTTAGTAGAACAGTTCATGCGTAAATGCACGGACACGACTGGAAACTTCATTTTTCAATCTTTCAAGAACCATAACTCCTGAACAGTAAAAGTCAAAATCGCCATTATTGAACTTGACCTTCATTTAGTTGTCAGTAACAACATATTAAATTTTAAAAGCTTTGATTGAACGGTTCATGAGTTAATGCACGGACAACATTTGATTGCCGCCCGCCCGCCCGCCCGCCCGCCGTACATCTCCAAATCAATAACCGACATTTTTGTCACAAAAATCCGGTTAAAAATCTAACAAATATGCCAAAAAACGTCACTTTTAAGATGGTTTTCGTCAAAAATGAAAGTGGCCGCATCCGTGTTCATCCTCAACCTTTATATATGTTATGTATTATCATCAAATACAACTTACATTTTAATATTATGAATGAACACGAATGCGGCCACTTTACAATACGCACATTTAAAATTCAGTTCAAGAGAAGTCCGAGTCTGATGTCAGAAGATATTACCAAAGAAAATATTTAATCTCCTGAATAAATGTCTCAGAATATTCACATGACATTCATATTTACCAAGCCAAAATATGAAGAAACTCGCCCCTTTACCCTCGTTACCCGTAATGCTGTATACATAACTTCTCTTCATTAGAGGCTGCATTATCTAAGCTTTAGACGGAAACTGTCTAAAATTTAACTAAAATGCTATAATTGTGAAGATTTCAGTAATTTAGCATGACTTTATGATGCTAGTACACGATATATGTACATTGTATTGTCAAAAACAGCACATATTTATGTAGCAGAAGCATTCTACTTTCCAAAAAATAGCTAAAAGATTACATTTGCTCAATTTGCAAAGCTGCTTAATTTTGGAGCCAAAAAGGGGTCTTACTGAACCTACTCCTTTGATAACTTCTCAAATTTCATTCCAGTATACAATTTTTTTTTGTAGAAAATCAGTCATTTCTTATTCAAATTTATATTGAAGATTTTATAATATAAATATAAAGATAACATACATACTAAACAAAAATTTTGTTTTACAAAAAAAAGGGGGGATGTCTGGAGCTTATAAAATTCAAAACTCAGAAGATTTTGCCACTAGCTGATTTTGATAACCAATATAACAATCTATTTATGTTGAACCATGGAAGTATTATATTGACAGGAACTACAACGATTGTTAGCACTTATTTATAACCCGGGGAGCTCTGTAGAAAAGATATGGAAACTGACTAATTAGTATGTTATCGTTAATAGCCCTTTGTGACCATGTGCGATGCCGCCGTCCTAAATTGACCAGACATACTTCTTATCATCACATGGTTTTTATTGCGAAAGGTTATCTCTAATACCTGTCGGAAAACCCCTTTGTTTATTTCAATCTCGTCTGTGGTCTTTCAGAATTATTCAATTTTTCAAAACAAATCGACTGATGTACAAAACAAGAAAATCGGACGAGAACTTTGAATACTACAACGTTTTGAAGTGGTGAGTGACAATATTTCATTAGTTTGTGGGTTAAGTTTAAATCGTAATTAAGGTGTGTTCCGGTTACCGCCGGTTAAAAATAAATATATTTGATAAAAATAATTACTGTGAAGTTTCGAGTAGTCTATATAGTTAAGGTACTGGATAACCCTGGAAAGTAGAAATTTCCAGTTTAAAATACGAAAATTAATCGAACAAGTACCAACATCAACAAAATACAGAAGAAGAAAACAGAGATCTCACTTCGTTGTGTAGCTATTTATATAATGTTGGTTAATATCTTTTTAATTGTGAATATAAAAACTTCTTGTCTACCCGCAATTGAAAGACCTTTCCGATCATATAAAGCCATGGTCAGTATTTTATCATTTGAACATGTATGACTATGCCAATATATATACTAGCCAAGATTTAAAAAAAGTCTTTATGACCCGAGTATTGTTTTCTCACAAGGACAAATCTTAAAGTTATCAACTTCTACTGTAAATCTTATACTTTATATATGCACTTAAAAAACAAGGTTTAATGTCTATTTCAAAAACGTAAACTGAAACTGTTTTACAGTGCACTTAACATATACATGTCCATGAAATCAGAAATCAGTGATGTATATTTGGCAGTCAGGATATTTCATATATCAGTGGCGGATGCAGGAATTTTCGAAAGGGGGGGTGCTAGCCAGGGCAAAGGGGGGGTGCAAAACATATGTCCCGATTCAAATGCATTGATCTGCCAAAATAAAGGGGGGTGCGCACCCCCGGAACCCCCCTCTGGATCCGCCACTGTATATAATAATATACGTAAAGCCTTATTTAACATGGTGTTAAACCAGCCCTGGATTTGGAGTACATTTGTAAGTCTTATAATTGCTCTATAATAAAATTGTCTTTTTTTAAATCTTGATTAAATCGGCTCAATTTTCAATATGTACAGTCCCGAAATATGAATGAAATACATGCCACTGGACGTAAGACAAACAACTTTCAATCACAACTTATGATGTGCTTTTTCTACCCTTCAACCCTTTAAAACAAATCCAAAATAGTCTTTTTTTGTCAACAGATATGGTAAAAAATGGACCCAGACTATAACTGTCGTTTATGTGGAACTACAGAAAAGAGAACTGCTCACCACCTATCATACGAAAAATCAAAATATGCTAGAGACATTAAACTCTCACTAAACATTGATATTCAAAATGATCCAAGTGATTTTCCAAAATTTATTTGTATTAGTTGTCAATCTAAGTTGTATATATGTTGAATCATTGCAAACTAGATTTCGCAAAAAGACTTGTTTTTGACATTAGTGCCCTTGAATCTTTCTCTTTTGTTCCATCGCGCTTTAGCGTGCTGTACCATCGTACTTTAGGGAACAAACAAACATTGCACTTTAGCGTGAGACACCGTCATACTTTAGCGTAGACCATTGCACTTTAGCGTGACCATCGCACTTTAGAGTCCTACATGTATAAACAAGAAGATGTGGTAAGAATACCAATGAGACATCTCTCAACCCAAATCACAGCGCATAAAAAGTTAACAGGTATAGGTCAAAAACATGGAGCCTTGGCTCACACCAAGCAACAAGTTATAATGGGCCCAAAAATAACAGAAAACCAACTGTGGAATCTATATGAAAAAAAAAGAAACAGAAACATGAACAAGTTACTACACCAACAAATGACAACCACTGAACAATGTCAATGGCATCTGATTTAGAAAGGTGCATAAAAAAATGTAGTGTTTTAAACATTACAACAGGAGCCAACCTTCACCCTTACCAGAGACCGTAATGTATCATAACAATATAAAAAGACCCAAGATAAATTATCCATTGAATGATTGTACATTTGAAATGGATGAACTTGATCACAAAGACATTTAAACAAAAACAAGTAAGCATACAGCTGCCATACACTGAATGAATGCCAGTTTGATCTAATCATCTACATGTATGACACAAAAAAAACAATATTAAAACTTATATGTTTCATGAAAATTGTTTATCTGGAATTTTTCTGTTGGAAATTAAATTTGTCTGGAAATATTTATTTCCACAGGATATTTTCTTGGAATTTTTAGTATTATTCTCATTTTTTTCCTGGAATATTTTTTAGAATTTTTGAAATAATCTGGAAATTATTGACAACTTACAGAATATTTTCTTGAAAATCTGAGATTTTAACAGATTTTTTCTGGAAATCCTTAACCTTCTATAGGGGGGTTAGTCCAAATAATTATGACGTCTTGAACAGGTCGAGAACTCTAGATTTTCTGACGTCAGAATATATTTGCATAGTAATTTCCAAAACACAAGGCCAATATGGCCTTGAAAAACTGACCAATCGACTCAATGAACTACAATGCATTGTGGGCTACTACGAGTAAACAACTACTTAAAACACGTGGAATTAGTGGGAAAACAGTCAATTAATATATTGTCTGGGACTCTCATTACCAAAGTTTTTATTCTGCAAATATATTCAATGTAAAATATATAACGTAATCTTCAATTTGCATGCTCAGATTAAAAAAATATTGTTTATTGGCTTCACGATTCGACTTTCTTTTTCGCCTTGCAAAAGTAGTTGAACCGGTTTTGTGCATTGTTATGAATTGAACCTGCATTAATTTCACGACGCAGTGAAATTTACAATGAAGTGATCACTGTCCAGTAAGAAAATCATTTGAGCTCTTTTAAACCTGTATAGTGTCTTGCAAAATCATTTCTGCCAAGAAAAACACGAAACTTTTATTGAAACACTTCTTTCTGTACTGAATGTGTTTTTTTTTTTATCAGGACCTGAACTAATAGTAAGAACATCATAATATTCAGTATGCTAAAAAGAAGTGTTATGAAAGCGGCAGGGGCGGGTCCAGCCATTTAAAAAGGGGGTCCTAACCCTGGACAAAAGGGAGGGGGTTCCAACTACATGTCCCCATCCAAATGCACTGATCGTCCAAAAAAGGGGGTCCATCCCCCTGAACCCCCGCCCCCTGGATCCGCCACTGAGCGGGTACGGTATTTAGCTCAATACATTTTTTATAGTTTCATCCATCGATAATATCGTTTGTTGCTAATTTTATCACAAAATATACCTCAGAGGTTTTTTATCGTTCGGCTGCTGTCCTGTTGACATATGTAAAATATCTCCAATATTAAAAGTCTCTGGATCATAGTGGGTGCCATATTACCTATTATTTTTTTTTCTAAAACGTGCTTTGTATATAGAAATAAGAAGATGACGTATGAGTGCCAAATGAGACATCCCGCAAAGTGGAAAGGGATTAATATAAGTTGGAAAACTTGTTTCCCAATCCACTATAAATAAATATGTTTAAACTAAACTAAATGAGACATCTTTCCAACAAAGACATAATTTAGTAAAGTAAGCAGTCATAGGTCCAATGCTGAAAAGTAAGCTATTAATGACCCAAAAATTACTTGTGTAAAACAATCCAAACAAAAAAAAAAACAAAAAAAAAACCGGCTCAATTAAATATATAAAAGGACAAGAAATCTATCTCATCAAAAAAAAATATATTGTATAGGAGCCTGTATTTCAGTGGTTGTCGTTTGTTTATGTGTTACATATTTTTTTTTCGTTCATTTTTTTTATATAATTAGGGACGTTAGTTTTCTCGTTTGAATTGTTTTACATTGTCATTTCGGGGACTTTTATAGCTTACTATGCGGTATGGGCTTTGCTCATTGTTGAAGACCGTACGGTGATCTATAAATGTTTATTTCTGTGTCATTTTGGTCTCTTGTGGACAGCTGTCTCATTGGCAATCATACCACATCTTCTTTTTTATTATAGATCCAACGCTGCAATTTTCACAAAACATATCAAATTTTCCATCTTGTCGCACATACATATGGATAAAATCATTACAGCTTATTTCCTAATGCATGTGGAGCAAAACTTTGGTTAGCTTGCTTGCTTTGTTTGTATATTGTACAAAATATAAAATATACAAGTTAAACTATGCCTATATATATATATATATATATTGTTTAAAGATGTCAATCTTATTTTCAAAGCTTGTATAAACAACTATACAAACAAAGCAAGCAAGCCAACCAAAGTTTTACTTTGTAGGTTTAAGAAATCAGCTGTAATGATTTTATTCAGTTTGTCAAATGTCTGAGCCCGTTAAAAAACGAACAAACTGAAACTACAGTTGCTTACTTCACTACCTTAAAAAAAGGGAACAATTTGGAAGTCCCATATACTGAAATGTGACCAACAAAAATACTTATAGATTTTGTTAACACTGCCATGTATGTAAATATTTCTTCGCCTTTTTTACGAACACAAAATTCAAGGATCCCATATTTGCCTTTAATTATCTATATATACAAACATTACTGTACTCCGGCTGTTATCGACGGCTTACTTTACACCAGTAAGTTTGTCTCATGGGTAATTGTGTTTTTTCGCAGTTGTTTCGTTGCTTCTGGTGGAACAATACATGAAATCTCTGTGCCATCATCAAACATGATGTTAATGGCTATATATCGGGTAATTCAAACCCTTTTTTCTTCGCATAGAAACAACTCTTCGTTAATCTGAGCATGGAAGTAATACTTTATATCACGAACTATAAATAAGGATACACAAAATGAAAAACTAAGCGAAATTGTGAATCCCGCATTGCACGAAAAAATGTGTTGTTTTCAGTAAATAACACGTGTTCTTGGTTGATTGTAAACACGTAGTAGTCCATCATGCATTGTAACTCATTTAGTGGATTGGTCAAAAACCTAGGTAAAAATAAATTGCGTCACATGTAAATAAACAATTACATGTGCGAGAACATAAGTATGCTAATTTATGCATTTCCATATAAGGTAGTGGTCCCGACCTGTTGAAAGGCTATTATAATTTTTTTCTTTGACGCCTTACATTAACGTCGTCGATGTAAGGCGTCAAAGAAAAAAATTATAATAGCCTTTTAAGACGTCATAATTATTTGGACTATAGGGGGGTATGGATTATTTCTGGAATAGCCCAATACGAGGGGGAGGACAGGGGGGTACCCTTCTCCCTTCTCCCACCCATCTTCTCCTTTCTCCTACCCCTGTTCTCCTTTCTCCCATTAGAATAAAACATCTCCTTTTGAGATATTTTTTCTTGAAATATAAGAAAAAATTTTAAAAGGAGAGATATTTTATTTTTTCTCCTTTCTCTAACTTTTTCTCCTTTCTCCCAGCCTTCCTCTCCTTTCTCCTACCCCCTTTCTCCTTTCTCCCACCCCCTTTCTCCTTTCTCCTACCCCCTTTCTCCCCGTCTCCCTTACGCCTGTCCTCCCCCTCCAATACGGCAATAGTGAATAATCAACAATAAGGGATTCTACACTTCAAGAGGATTTTCCAACTGAAGTGGTTCATCTGGTAAAGGTGGAAAATACGGGGGGGGGGAGGGGTCCGCCACTGTCTCACCATTCCTCCATAATTATTTTTATGGTTGTGTTTCCTATTCTTATCGTTGCGTTTTGTTGTTAGCGCCTTATGACAAATCCATTAAATATGTGCATGATGTGTACACTGGTTTTGCTGACGTATCTATTATACAATAAACTGCATATCGGAATCGGTTTTTGAGATCCGGATTGGACACGACTGGTGTGCGACTAAACCCGAGACTCGCCGAGCGTTTTACACTCCTACCTAGGAGTCTACTCCCGTATTCGGAAGAAGAAATATTTAAAATTTAACTGTCGAGAGTGGATAAATATCGTATTACACGAGATTTGGTGGTGGAATCTGTTTATCTAATGATTTTCTAACAATACGCAGGCAAACTTATTCCTTCTTTGCGACTGATCTGCAAAAAGATGTGTTCTTTCTATGTGATGTCATCAGGCATGGTCGCCTTTTTTTCATGCCGTCACAATAGGAAATTCGGAGGAAAACAAGAAAATTCGACGTCATAATCGGATTTTAACCAATGAAGAACTGAGATCAAACGAAGCACACGTGGATTTTTTTTATACAATGGGTGCACTAGAAAGGGATAAATTGACTAAAAATTAGAGAAAAATATTTATAAAACTTCTGAGTAGTTGCTATTGTAGAGGGGGAGGACAGGGGGTACCCTTCTCCCTTCTTCCACCCCTCTTCTCCTTTCTCCTACCCCTCTTCTCCTTATTTTTTTTTTAATTTACCGGAAAAAAGAGAGATATTTTATTTTGTCATATTTTATTTTTTTGTCCAACTTTTTCTCCTTTCTCCCAGCCTTCCTCTCCTTTCTCCTACCCATTTCTCCTTTCTCCCACCCCCTTTCTCCTTTCTCCTACCCCCTTTCTCCTTGTCTCCCTTACCCCTGTCCTCCCCCTCATTGTACGTATTTTAAAAAATAACGATTTTTTAAAATAAAAAACAAATAAAATAATTGTTGAAACTTCATTTAAAAAAAACGGCTATTTTTAGGTTGTCCCGCGTAACATATTTCAGTTATTGTAACCACTAAACTATGATTTTCGTCAAAACTATTTAATATTTTGAAAAACGTGTTTTTCCATTATTAAACAGAATAGTTCCTCCATTCCTTTATGCATTTTTATGACGTTATGATGACGTCATAGAAAAAAAAACGCGTTCAATACTAAAAGGGCAAATCTGTCCCGCGGGAAAAAAAATTGGGATTCCAGATTTGAGAATCAAAAAATATTTATCTAAAATGAAAAAAGTGTAGTATTTGTATTTACTACATCAATGTTAATTTGCTTAATTTTATGAATTTAAAGACAAATATCCTGAAACATGATATATGGTAATTTATGAGCGATTTTTCAAAGGCTTACAAGTTTGTCGCACCGCCATTTTTTAACTTAAAAACGAACTCAACTCAAATTTACGTCCATTGTTTGCTTATCACTGCTCTTATAATGGTAGAATTTATGATTTTTTAAAATGTTATTTTTCTTAAATTTTCAAAAAACTGAAATACATCAATTTTCGATAAGTAGTTAAAAAGCACCGTCGATTTTGCCGAGTCTTACAAGAATGTCGCACTTGCTTAAAAACAACGTTTCAGTCGAATTTTCGGTTTGAACGTTACGAAATATTCGCGACGTTGTGTTACGCTTACATGTACGAACATATCGCGCGTAACGCCTTAGACATATCCTATCATATATTTTTTTCACTATGTCTGACGGTATTTTGTACAGAATATTCTACAATCAGACAAAACTATATAAAACATAATTGAAAATTTTAAGATGTGCAAATCACAATGACATTGGTGTCCTGTATACTGACAGTGTAGTATATTCTTCAGGATGACAGTGTTCAATGATTTAATTGTTTGCATCTTTTTGTTGACGGTTTACCGTAGCGGTTGTTCAGGTGCAGAATGGTCGTTCGTTTAGATTAGTTGCCCTTGGAAAAACGCGTACACAATATTTTCCCAAAAGGTGTAAAGCAATTTTCAAAAACATTTTTTAATGTGTGGCAACATGTCAACATGTCATATTTGCTGTATTTGAAGATGTTTTTGATAATCAAATATCAAATGTGTATTTATTTGCCCTTGTGAAAAAATAAATTTACCAATATCTGTCTAATAGACCACAATAGATAAAAATATAGCTTGACTGTACACTAGACAGGTCTGTGCCGATGATTTGCCATTAATTTTGTATATAGTGTACGGAAGTCATCGGGGTCGTTTGACCTCCAAAAAAATAGAAACACAAAATTAATATGCTACTACGTTACACAAATCCCTGAGTGTAAATCTGATGTCAATTTATATTTCCCAATAGATGTACATGTATATGTATTAAACGAGTACCAAGGTCCTAGCTGTAATATATACCAAATGAATGTGGTCTATGGTCCAATATCCAAAATCTAAATACAAGGTTAGATTCAGCATATCATAGAACCCCAAGAATTCAATTTTTGATGAAATCAAATAATGTCAATTTTAGACCTTTTAGACCTCAATGTGGACCAATTTGATAACCAGGACCAAATATTAAAAATCTAAATACATGATTAGATTCAGCATATTGAAGAACCCCATATATTCAATTTTTGTTAAAATCAAATAAAGTTAAATTTTGGACCCCGATTTGGACCATCTTGAAAACTGGGCCCATAATCAAAAATCAAAGTACATGTTTAGATTCAGCATATCAAAGAACCCCAAGAATGCAATTTTTGTAAAAATCAAACTAAGTTTAATTTTGGACCCTTTGGACCTTAATGTAGACCGATTTGAAAGTTCGAGGCAATTTGGACTGCAAATGGAAAATGAAGGTTAATTGGATATGGACCCTTCAAAGAGCTGTTACAATGGTTCTTATCTTGCAGTGACCGTAGCACTCTCTACACGAGGCATCGATTTACAGTATGTATGAAAATTTAATTGGTCTATACTTTAGGTTCAAATAATATGAACCTCATGAAGACAAAGCCTTCCAAACTATTTATGGCAATACATTAATTTATCATATCTGGGTATATGTAGGTAGAATAGTTTTGCACTTCCAGTCTTGAAGTAGTGTTGATGTGTATCTCAAGAAAACCAAGGCTGTCCAAAGTTGTGATGATAATACTTAGAATCCCAGTTGCTTACAAAGTATGTGTATATTTCTTTCACCACAAAGTATTTCTGTTAACAACTTAGTATCACTGTTCTCAAAGAAATTCTAATAACTTTCTAATATCTAAAAATGTTTGCACTAGCTGTTTCCTCTCTTCTTTTTTTAAGAAAATTGTATTCTTTGCTATATGTACCAACTGCTTCTTTTTTGCGTAAATATACTTTTCTAAACCAGTGAATGAATTTCGTTCAAACAAACTTCCACAAATTAATTGGGTTTTCGCTTAGCAAATATTTGACTGTTCATTGCTATATATGGGGAGTGTATATGGTGTATCCTCCATTTCTTCTAAAATTTTAGAATTTATTGAAACTTTCTTAGATTAATTCTTAACCATGTTAACTATATAATACCGTTGTATAATTTGTTTTTTTCCTAATGTGAATAGGCGTTGCCGTCAGTTCATATTGTTTTTCAGAAGATTGGTAGAAGATTATTTCTTTACCCTTTTAAAGTATATGTGCTTTTGAGACATTTTCTGACTCCTGTCCTGTTCAAAAGTTTGAACGATAAGCTGCAGATTCTTTTTGTTATCAGGGGGTCTCATTGGGGTGTGCCGATCCCGGATCCCGCTTACTGTTTTGTCACATTCCCGTTTCCCGCTTACACTATGTACGTAAGCAATTCTCATTTTTTTGTCATTTCCTGGATCCCGCTAGACCTCATTTCCCGTTTTCACGACACAATAATTTGACTTTCACGTTTCACGCTTACAAAATAATCGGCAATCCCGCGTCACGCTTAGACCCCAATGAGACCCATTTATCATAAAACTTGTCCTAGATTTTTTCTAAAGATTTTGATTGATTGGTATAGGCTTGCGAATTATGTGGACAGTTTTTTTTTTAATTACCATTGCTTACCATGCATGTACATATTGTATATGTCACATGCCTTTTTTCCTCTCACACAATGCTTTGAAGGGTACATAGAAACAACTTATATCAGAGGTTAAATCAGCAATGTCTTGGGCTCATAGGTTAAATCAGCTTTATCTTGGACGAGTTCAAAAATCAGTGTGGATTACTTACTTTAAAAAGAATAATGCCCGTTGAAACATGAACTATTTGGGAAATTGTATACTAAGCGCTCTCATGTGTACAACTCTTGCCATATTTTTTTTTATGAAATAATGATTTCACCCAACAAAGGTAGGTGTGTTATACATCATGGTGTAGAAAATCTATTTATATTTATAACATTTTAGTGGGGAAAACAAGCGGAAATGGAAATATAAGGGAAGATCACAAATTAAAAGGGTTTCCTTGTTAATGGTTTTAAGTATAATGTTATGTTTGGATTACCTGCTTTTAAATTATAATGTATAAAGAAATGTTGTACTGTCTTAAGGTGATTAGCTGTCATTGTATTTTTAGAAGTAACTGGTGTATTATGCATGATTGTTCTACCTCTGCTGTGCACGTGCTTAATGGCAATACAGCAAAAAACAGCTGTAAATGCACAATGTTAGGATCATATAGTGAACAGTGAAAATAAGTATTAACAAGAATGTGTTCATAGTACATGGATGCCCCACTCGCACTATCATTTTCTATGTTTAGTGAACCATTAAAAAAGGGGGTAAAAAATCTAATTTGGCATTACAATTGGAAAGATCATATCAAAGGGAACATGTGTACTATGTACTATTTCATGTGGACCATGCAATTTGGGTCAAAAGTCTGAGTTAGCTTTAAAATTAGAAAGATCATATGATAAGCAACAAGTGTACTAAGCTTCAAGTTGATTGGACTTCAGCTTCATCAAAAACTATACCTTGACCAAAAACTTTAACCTGAAGCAGGACCGATTCTATTTGAATGAATTAATGTTGATGATCATTAATGACCCATCCAATAAACGGATAACCTAGAACAACAGATTGTGACACCTGATGTTACTGTTGATTAGCTTGGAGTCGTAAAGAAAGCCAGGTAAAATTTCGTTATTGGCGGATCATATCAATACGAACAAAATAATATACAATCCATCTTCAAAAAAAGGCAGGGCGCCCTGGAAACTGTACAAAGGGCACAGGGCGGCACTCGGGTAAGGGCGGGTGGACCGCCCTGTGAAAAGGACTAGCTTGAACACTGTCCATACACCAAATATAGTTGATTTATTGCATGTAGTATGTGATATTAGAACATTGATATTGAATTGAAAGTAAAAGGTTCAATGGGCCGGGTGTTTTATATATTATATATCATATCCATTTTACAATATCTTAACATTTAGATACAAAATGAAACATATTGTGCGCCATGTGGGAGCTTACATGTGTCACTCTATGCGCCATTTCTGAACAAAAAGCGCAATTTTCAGGTCTCGTAGCCCAGCTGGCTACTGATCTTTATAAGTTAATCTCTACCTCTGAGATCATCATCTTCCCACTCACTGGATGTATAACCCACATCAATGGTTTAATAGCTTTAGATTTTCAGTAAGAAATAAATTTAAAGATACCTTTGTGCCCTGTAACATAATTTTCAACTTCAAAAATTAAAAAACTAATGCTAAACAGCCTATACAAGTCCTTGTTCTATTAAAGTGTATCAATCCCAATCCCAATCGGACAGAAAGTCACAGGACAAAAAGTCACAGGACATAAAGTCACAAATTAGGTAGGACAAAAAGTCACAGGACAAAAAGTCACAATTAATCCTTCGACAATTGTTTGAATATATAAAAGAAAGATCTTGAAATATTATCTTTTTATTACATCTATTCATTTTGAAGTGTAGGACATTGTTCATAAGCTTTGTTAAATAAAAAAATAGTAAATTTTAATCATTCAAAAATTATATTTCTTGGCACCATGAAGCCATTTAAGTACCATGTCATGATGACATCTTGTTTTCATAACAATTATTTGATCATTATTGATATTTATTGAATAATTTTTAATTACAAAGTTGCTTTAAGTTTAACACTTCAAGAAAAAAACAAAACTTTTATTTTTTAAATTATTTTTTCTTGCTTTATAAAGAAAAATATTCTAAAAACTAAATTGTGACTTTTTGTCCTGTGACTTTTTGTCCGTGACTTTTTGTCTGTGACTTTTTGTCCTGTGACTTTCT
Source organism: Mytilus edulis (assembly GCF_963676685.1). Lineage (NCBI taxonomy): Eukaryota > Metazoa > Mollusca > Bivalvia > Mytilida > Mytilidae > Mytilus > Mytilus edulis. Next base: position 22,950 of record NW_027267497.1, on the reverse strand, counting down.
GTCCTACATTCTTTTGTACACGCTATGGTTAAAAAAAATTTCAAACATCAATGACTTCATCAAATCTTAATCAAATCATTTGAAACTTGGATAGCAGCTTCTTCATGATCAAGAGATATAGCATGTTTCAAAACTAAATTTTGAGAAAAAAAAAAGATTTTCTTTCTGAATTTCACTGGTAATTGGAATAAGTTTTTTGCACTTTACATTTAGGTTCAGTCTGTAGTTAAAGTTCTTTAAACATCGTTTACTTTATCGGCATGTCTCTTTGGAATTCCTTCTAAATTGGATCGAGGCACCTTTATGATCAAGAAATTGTACCTAAAAATATTTATCTATTTTTCCACAATGTACTGATAAATGGACTTAGGTTTGTTTTTTTTTAATTTTTTTTTTTGCATTTCACATTAAAGGGTAGTGTATTGTTAAAGTTTTTAATTATCAATATTTATATCAAACCTTCATGAAACTAACTGAAACTAGTACCAAAGCTTTTAGTGATAAAAGTACAGTGTTTTTATCAAAATTTAACAAAAATATAGATTTTTCCAAAATTGATTGATAATAAGACTTATTTTTTGTCAATTTACATTCTGGTACAGTCTGTTGTAAATCTTTCCGTCATCAGAGACTCTTATTAAGTATTATGAGGTGGGGAACATTTTTCTTCAGGACAGTTTTTGAAGATCAACAAATTAAGAGTTACATGTTATCACTGATTCCATGGAACCTTAACGAATTTTTATAGTATGGATTTATTTTTCCAAAGGCCACATCTGTCTAACCCCTCGCATGCATATGCACCAGTTCAAAGGCAGGAAAATATTGGCCATGGGTACATTTAGTAGTTCTATTTTGTATGTTTGTTGATGTTGTGACAAACTAATGTGTTATACTGTTCGATATATATTTTTTTTAAATCTTGTCGGGGTCATTCAGAGCTTGATACCCTGTTGAAAAACTTGAGGTGACCACAGTGAATTTGTGTCTTGTATTATGACCGTTTTTTATTCATGCCTATGCCGTTCTAAGCCAAGTCACCATTCATGCAAAAGTTACCTTTATCAATGAGCAAATTTGAAAATACTGATCATATACACCATTGGAAAAATAAAACCATATTATAAAAAACACTCCAGGTATTCTTCCTCTATTTTTACAAATTGAGATGCAAATGGTAAAGTTATACCGAAAATAGAGAAAAATCAAAAAGGCAGACACCGCATTGCTTTTGCAATGTCGACTGATTCAGGTAAACATGATAATTAAGGTCTCCAGAAAGACGATTTCAGGTTTTGATGTATAACTGAAACTTGAAACAGTCATTTCACGTGATAGTATAGAGAAATGAATTTGCCACAGAATAGCATTCTCTGATTTTTAAAACAATTTGAGTAAGAGGTTTTAATTTACACACTTACCTCTAATTGATCTAAAATGTATCTCTCTCATTCAGCTCCGGATGTCTCTCTCATTAATTTCTTTGCATCACATTTGGTGGTGAATGAGAGAGATTGGTAGGCGTGAAATTGCGTCATGAAGTGAAAAATTCTGCGGTAGATTTCTATAAAAACAAAAATTACCCAACTTTTAGAGCAAAATTTCTGTACTTTGGAATAAAACTCTCTGTCAAAAAACTATATCATCCCATGCAGGAATCTTTTCTCTTTAAAATTTTCGGATTAATCAGATGAAGCATTTTTGAGTTACTGTACGACATTCAAGAAATATGGCATTTTTTTAAAAATCAAAGTCCCATAACTCTGGACACATCGCAAAATTGGAAAAAAAAAAGGTAACCAGACATTACCAGCCTAATTTTAAAATTTCAGTTCAATTGGATGAAGCATTTTTGAATTCATGAACGACATACAAGAATAAAGAGCTTGGCCGAGTGCACCATGATATGACCGCAATGATCGACAAGTGTTGACACACTTCTAAAGTGGACACAATAATATGTTTGACACAGTAATTTGCTGGACACAGAAATTTCATTAGTACTAAAAAGCACCACTTTGGCCCTTAATAGGTTGGAAAAACTGCAAGTCCTAGCTAAAATTCTCTGTTGGAAATTTCATAAGGACTCTAAAGAAAAAAGTTTGTTTTTTGGGATTGAGCACCACTTTGGCCCCAAATAGCTCGGAAACGGTACAAGCTACGTTAAATCCTTCGAGACTCTATCAGTGCAGAAGTTCATAAGGAAAACAATGAAAAAATCAAAATGAAAATAAGATGAAAAATATAAATTTCATGAAAAAAAAAGAGAAGTCCGTTTTAGCCCCTTTTAGCTCTGAACCCTTAAGTCCTAGCTCAGATCTGTAAAAATTCACTTATTTTCTATGATACTCTTTGATCTCACCAATCTTAGTATTTACAATTACGTGTATTTCATTTCTCAAACAAAATCTTCATATTAAGTATTATGCCTAACCGGTTAACCGAATAATCGTTCGACCGATTAACCGGTTAACCGGTAGTTACGTTGATGTTCAAAGTCTTATACAAAGTACTTCACGAATGACTGGTTTTATGATACAATAAATTGACATTTATCCCAGGGTATTATAACACAATAATGCAAACACTAACACAATTAGGATTTCAATATGTAATAAATTACAAAAAAAACAAATTTATAAGTATGTACATTTAGAAAGAACGAAAGAAGAGTTATTCACATTTTTCCTCGGGTACATAGTTTTTATTCAGGAATATTATCTGGTCGATTACAGAGGAAGATAGTCGATTTCTCAGTTTAGTAACAATGAGACCCGCGCATGAAAAGATTCGTTCTGACGGAACAGAGGTAGCAGGAATACTTAAATATTGTCTAGCTAACACAAAGAGTCTGGGGAATTTACAATTATTTTCTTTCCACCACTCGAGTGGGTTTGAATCTTGCACAGCACGCTCCTTGATGTATAAGGACATTTCCGATTCATCTTGAAAGGATGTATCTTCGTCGGTGTCAAACAAAAGAAAGTCCAAAGATCGTTGGACTCTTTGTTTCTTGGCTGGTTGCTTGTCAACTTCAGTTCCAAGGTTTTTTCATGACGTTTTAACTGCGGGCTTTAATGGCACATCGTCTAACTTGGACTCTAACATTTCAATGGCGACTTTTTTTTGTTCTGGGGAGAAAAAGTTAAGTGTTCTATGCCTCGGATCAAGTAAGGACGCTAAAGCATGCTGTGTAGATGCAGTTTCAATGTCATACGGTTTAAAGCGGGTGATGAGTTCTTCCGAAATACTTGCTTTCATTTTATGATCATTTAAATACATCATAAAATATTACAAGAGGCTCTCAAGAGCCTGAATCGCTCACCTTAATTTTTTTGGTTAAATCTCTCATCAATGATTATTTTGGCTTTTCAATTTATTTAAATGTTCTTTGAATCGTCCTATTTTCTTCAAAAGCAAAAAAAAATCATTTTCTCCTATGTTCTATTTTAGCCATAGGAGCTAAAAAAAAAATGTTTCTTGACATACAAGGAAATAAAATATAAAATTTATACTAGATACTCTGAAACTCATTTAGCCTAAGTTTGGCTGAAATTGATACAGCAGTTTCAAAGGAGAAGATTTTTTAAAGTAAGTCAACATGATTTATGAAAATTGTTTAAAATTGACTATAAAGGGCAATAACTCCTTAAGGGGTCAATTGACAATTTTGGTCAAATTGACTTATTTGTAGATCTTACTTTGCTTAACATTTTTGCTATTAACAGTTTATCTGTATCAATAATATTCAAGATAATAACCAAAAACGGCAAAATTTCTTTAAAATCATCAATTCAGGGGCATTATACCTGAAAAAACAGTTACCCAATTCAGCTGAAAATTTCAGGACAGGTAGACCTTGACCTAATAAATACTTTTACTTCTTGTCTTATTTGCTCTAAATGTTGGAGTTTTTGAGATATAAGCCAAAAACTGCATTTTACCCTGTGTTCTATTATTCGCCATGACGGACATATTTTTTGACGAAATAGAAAATAAAACACAAACTTTATTTTATACACCCTACTGATAATTCAGTTGAAGTTTGGTTGAATTTGGTTGAGTAGTTTTAGAGGAGAAGATTTTTTAAAGTTAGCAAATATGATGAACAAATTGTGAAAAATTGTCATTAAAGGACAATAACCCCTAAAGGGGTCAATTGACAATTTGTGTCATATTTACTTATTTGTAGCTCTTACTTTGCTGATCATTTTTGCTGTTTACAGTTTATCTTTATCCATGATAATATTCAAGATAATGACCAACCAGATGCTCCGCAGGGCGTAGCTTTATACGACCGCAGAGGTTGAACCCTGAACAGTTGGGGCAAGTATGGACACAACATTCAAGCTGGATTCCGCTCTAAATTTGGATTGTGATTGAATAGTTGACACAGCATAGGTTTCTGACACAGAATGAATGTATTCAAATGAACTTAAAATTTTTGTTTTCTCTTAGAGCAATTCACTATGCTGTTGAATATTAATCCTCTCAAAAAAATGTTTGAAGAAATTTTCTTTTTATTTTATTTATGAAATTTCAAATGAGAAAAATCGAACCCAATTTTTTAATCACATCCCCCTTTCCCTTATTCCAAAACTAATTTTAATTAAAATATTCTAATGGAGTTTGCAACAATTACTACTCATTTAAATACATCATGAAATATTAAGATGTAAAAAAACTGCTTGTTATCACTGAATGGTAAAGATTATTTAAATTTATCAGTTGGTAGTAAAAAGTGAATATACATTGTATATTGTATATAACAAAGATTTAAGTTGATTCTGGACAAAGAAAGATAACTCCAATTAAAAAAAATTCTTGCAATAAGATATTTCTTGCTTACTATACTGGACAAAGAAAGATAACTCTTAATTAAAAAAAAAATTGCTATTTCACAATATTGTGAAATTAGATATTTCTTGCCATTGCACAATACTGTGCAATTGAAAAGACTTGCTATTGCACAATACTTAATATAATAATTTTAGATCCTGATTTGGACCAACTTGAAAACTGGGCCCATAATCAAAAATCTAAGTACATGTTAAGATTCAGCATATCAAAGAGGCCCAAGAATTTAATTTTTGTTAAAATCAAACTTAGTTTAATTTTGGACCCTTTGCACTTTAATTTAGACCAATTTTAAAACTGGACCAAAAATTAAGAATCTGCATACACAGTTAGATTTAGCATATCAAAGAACCCCAATTATTCAATTTTTGATGAAATCAAACAATGTTTAATTTTGGACCTCGATTTGGGCCAACTTGAAAACTGGGCCAATAATCAAAAATCTAAGTACATTTTTAGATTCAGCATATCAAAGAACCCCAAGGTTTCAATTTTTGTTAAAATCAAACTAAGTTTAATTTTGGACCCTTTGGACCTTAATGTAGACCAATTTGAAAACGGGACCAAAAATTAAGAATCTAAATACACAGTTAGATTCGGCATATTTAAAGAACCCCAATTATTCAATTTTGATGAAATCAAACAAAGTTTAATTTTGGACCCTTTGGGCCCCTTTTTCCTTAACTGTTGGGACCAAAACTCCCAAAATCAATACCAACCTTCTTTTTATAGTCATAAACCTTGTGTTTAAATTTCATAGATTTCTATTTACTTATACTAACGCTATGGTGCGAAAACCAAGAAAAATGCTTATTTGGGTCCCTTTTTGGCCCCCAATTCCTAAACTGTTGGGACCAAAACTCCCAAAATCAATACCAACCTTCCTTTTGTGGTCATAAACATTGTGTTTAAATTTCATTGATTTTTATTTACTTTAACTAAAGTTATTGTGCGAAAACCAAGAATAATGCTTATTTGGGCCCTTTTTTGGCCCCTAATTCCTAAACTGTTGAAACCAAAACTCCCAAAATCAATCCCAACCTTTCTTTTGTGGTCATAAACCTTGTGTCAAAATTTCATAGATTTCTATTAACTTAAACTTAAGTTATAGTGCGAAAACCAAGAAAATGCTTATTTGGGCCCTTTTTGGCCCCTAATTCCTAAAATGTTGGGACCAAAACTCCCAAAATCAATACCAGCCTTCCTTTTATGGTCATAAACCTTGTGTTAAAATTTCATAGATTTTTATTCACTTTTACTAAAGTTAGAGTGCGAAAACTAAAAGTATTCGGACGACGACAACGACGACGACGACGCCAACGTGATAGCAATATACGACGAAAATTTTTTCAAAATTTGCGGTCGTATAAAAACTGCAAAATTTCCTTAAAATTACCAATTAAGTGGCAGCAACCCAACAATGGGCTGATAGATCTTGACCTAATCTAATAAACATTTTTACTCCATGTCAGATTTGCCCTAAATGCTTTCGTTTTTGAGATATAAGCCAAAAAACTGCATTTGACCCCTATGTTTTATTTTTAGCAATGGCGACCATGTTTGTTGATAAATCAAAACTACGGATACAATTTATAAACTAGATACCCTAAGGAACATTCAGTTAAAGTTTGGAAGTATTTGGCCTAGTAGTTTCAGAGGAGAAGATTCTTGAAATAGTTTACGACGACAGACGACGACCACAACAGACGACGGATGCCAAGTGATGGCATAAGCTCACTTGGCCCTTCGGGCCAGGTGAGCTAAAAATGTAAAAAAAGAATATACGACGAAAAATTTTTCAATTTTAGCGGTCGTATAAAAACCAAGAATAATGCTTATTTGGGCCCTTTTTTGGCCCCTTATTCCTAAACTGTTGGAACCATAACTCCCAAAATCAATCCCAACCTTCCTTTTGTGGTCATAAACCTTGTGTTTAAATTTCATAGATTTCTATTCACTTTTACTAAAGTTAGAGTGTGAAAACTAAAAGTATTCTGACGACGACGACGAAGACAACGACACCACTTGATAGCAATATACGACGAACAAATTTTCAATTTTTGAGGTCGTATAAAAAGTCATCCTATCTTCTATTATTGATCTTATGAATCTTTGCTCTAATAGAATTTTAAATTATCTGCCCTTTGCAGATGTCTATACTAATCATTTAAGTGTAATTTCATGGACAATGAAAATCCCATTTGTCTGTTATCTTCAGAACACTGCTCATTTACAAGCCCCCAAGGAGCAATTTTTGAAGGCCTTGTGCAAATACTTAAGATCTTTGTGCAATCAGTTTCTTTGTTGAATTAATGAGATGAAACATTTAACTCTTAATAAAAAAATTGAGCAAACCTGGGAAAAATCATTAAAGGCATCAATTTACATCTCAAAACTTGATGACCTTTGTGGGATTGTTAGAAAAATTTACTTGTACAAGTAAATTTTTGAGAAAATTAAGGGGAGATTATTCAAACATTATTTATTAACTTATATGTGTATATTTTTTACACTTCTTCAAGTAAATAAAAATAACTTTATACAAGTAGTACCCCTAACTAACTTTAATGTTAATCTTGATAAAAATTTAATCCAATTGATCCACATAAAAGTGTGTCATTCCTATTAATAATAATAAATTACATGCATGTAAATGTATGGCAATTTAAAGTAAGCAACCAAACGACAAAGAAAATCAATCAAAATCTAGGAGCTTTATTCAGTCTTTAACAGTAGACAAACTAGATACTATTGAGATGGGAGCCATCTCTGTGCGCCCCGCTGTCAATAACGTTGGGTAAATAAGTTGTATGGATAATCTGATATGAAGCATGAAATATTAATGGTTCTCGAGAGGTAGAGCGGACACAATTTGTCAAGAACAACGAACGGATGGACAGACCGACAGACTGACCTTTGACCTAGGATGCATACATTATGACACATTCTCTGGTGTTGGTTAATATATATGTTAAGTTGAAAATGTTTGTCAGGTATAAAGTATGATATAATAACAGCTGTCCTCTCAAAATATAGTGTGGATCAAATTTGTTAGCGATGGACAGACCAACAGACAGACAGACCTTTGACCAAGGAAGTTGTACATACATTATGACACACCCTCTGGTGTTGGTTAAAATGCGTGTCAAGTATAATATTTGAAATCATAACGGTTCTCAAGATATAGAGCGGACACGATCTTCACCACAGGACACGGGACAACCGAAACCAAAGTTTTTTTTACCTAGGAAGTTGTACATACATCATGACACGCCCTCTGGTGGTGGTTAAAATGGATGTCAAGTATAAACTTTGAAATCATAACGGTTATCAAGATATAGAGCGGGCACAGTCTTCACCAAAGGACACAGGGTTGTCAACTGAAACCAGTTTTTGACATTGACCTTTGACCTAGGAAGTTGTACATGTATACATCTTGACACACCCTCTGGTGTTGGTTAAAATGGATGTCAAGTATAAACTTTGAAATCATAACAGTTCTCAAGATATAGAGCGGGCACAAAGTTAAAGTGTTACGGACGGACAGACAGACTGATCACTATAGGGCGACCCGCCTTAGGCGGGGCCCTTATAAAGAAGCACAGCCAATTGTTTTGAGACACAGAAAGTATTATAATTTGGACTCTGTAAGGGGTTTTTTTCACAAAATTTCTGAGTTTAACACCTGGAGTGAAACTTAAATGCAAGAAATTGGCATATTTAGATTTAACCCCAACATATTTTGTATGGACCTACAGTGCAATGGTTTTTCGATGGTTTATGTCTGTCATATTTGTTTTACAGAAAAAAATTTATAAAGACCATTTATTTTTTTATCTAAATTGTTTACATTATTTATGTCGTGGCCTTTTATATATACATGTAGCCTTTGTGGTAAGGGTTTTTATCATTGTTGAAAAGCGGTATGGTTTATAATTCCTCACATCCATTTTATTTGAACTGTGGTGTATAGTTTTCCCTCTGGAAATCATACCGATCTCTAAAATTTAAAAATTGATATCACAACCTACTTAAATTCTAGTATACATGTAATAATTTAAAAAAAAACACATTTCATTTTAAATAGATCTTATTTGTCTCTCATAATACATGTAATATGTTTAAAGGTTTAAATGTTTCAGCTGCTATTGGTTCACTTCAGTTTTGTATTCTGTGTCCAAAATGGATGTTGATTAGAGAAGCTGAAAATCAGCATCATTGACTAGAGAATGCCAAAAAATGGATGTCGATTAGATAGGCATAAAATTAGCCTTTGATTTGGAATGTTATTTATTGTGACGTCACATTTGGAAGTTGATTTGAGGAACGGACGTCGATCTGAGTCTAACATATATGTACAACTTTTTGATATAATAAATTAAGGACTTTAACTCACAAATGACTCAGTCAAATTATGTTAATTATGGACATCTTAGCTCTTAGCTATAAATTATATTATTGACACTCATACCTCATCCTTGGTCAATATAATCTGAACAGGTCCATATATACATGTAACATATATATTGACCTCCTCAAAAGTCCATAATTGATAAATATAAAATAAAAGCATGACTGAAACTTCTTTTATTACATGGCTGAATAAACCAAAGCTGAACTAGCTCCATGCCCACACATTTTGTTTCCCCTCTTAAAAAAGACTCAAGTTTAAGTCCCACTGAAGACATACATGTACATATATATTCTTACATACTTTTGATTTTTTAACCCTGTATGCTAACATTCCTATGTAAATTTTAAAATTGTTTGTATGCACATTGAACGACAAATTTATGTGACGTATAAAATTTACAGACGTCAGACATTCAAATTAATGAATGTGTTCGTCGAATCCGGGTCCGTACGCCCTAATTCACGTTCGCCCTAGTACCTGTTCGCCCTGATACCTGTTCGCCCAGGATCCATTCGCCCTGATTTTTATTTTTTACTAATTGTTGTCTATAGTGGCATACTTTTAAGTATTTGAATAAAATATGTTGAAGTTTGTTGAAAAAATCACCGAATATTGATATTGCCGCAATCAATTTCATCATTTTCTCTTTGATTGCAGTAGAATACTGGAATACAATGTATTTATCTTTGTTGATATTTGTTAACAAAATAATTGTATTCAGTCATTCACTAATGTATGCAGTATAACTTAGACTAGTCTCAGAGTATTTTAATGAATGAACTTGTAAATCCGTTTTACAGTTCGTACATTTTTTTAAATTAATTTCAAGCTGAATATATTATCAAAACAAATTTGTTTTTTATATTATAAATCCATCAAAAGACAGGTATCACGATAAGCAGTGATCCGAATTAATTTGTCATAAAACAATAAATTAATGATCCTTAACAAGCCATAAACTTTTAGATATTTCCATGTTTCCATAAATTTCAAGAATATATACCATAGAAATATATCTGATTAAGTTTATTCAACTTCAATGCCCTGAATATTAATATTTTTAGTAGGGCGAACGGACTCTAAGGGCGAACGAACTCAGGGCAAACGGACCCAGGGCGAACATGTTACTAGGGCGAACGGTCCCGATACCGTGTTCGTCTATAGTAGATGTTTCTGTGTTCTGTTAAATTGTTCCTTTTAAAATTGTTATATGATGATGACTGAGGTACCCATATTTTGACTATTTTATTTATTGTGTCTGTTTATTTAACGCATCAATGTAAATATATCGAAAATTGATGAGACTGTCATTAAAGTGAGAGGGTTAGAGCTATAGAACCAGGTTTAATCCACCATTTTCTACATTTGAAAATGCCTGTACCAAATCAGGAATATGACAGTTCTTGTCCATTCGTTTTTTATATGTTTTGTTATTTGATTTTGCCAAAATGTTTTACAGCCACAGGTAGAAATGATTCGGAATTTGAAACTTACTGTTTATGCGACGAGATGGGTTCCATCTGTTTTTGTAATTTGTCTTCTGTTAGACGTAGCTCCGTGATAATTCCTTCCACATACTGTTGTTGTTTCAATTTTTGTTCTTCTATTTTGAGATCAAAGTCAAGGTTATCTATAATTACTTTCATAACTTCTTGTTGTTCTATTGTTAAATTTCCATAAAAACCAGTTTTGTCTGTTACTAACTGAAGAACATCGGATGGTGTTGGTTTAGCAGTTCGGTCGTAGAATATGGCTAATTTGTCAAGATCAAATATCGTCCAATCTGAAACATTCTTTGGCAAAGCACCGAATGGACGTGATTCATTACTAAAATTAGTGTCTCCTGATGACGAACAATTATGCCCTTCATCGTCCGAAGTCGTCTCGTTATAACTTGGACGTGGACGTTTCCGCAACAATTTACGCGGCGGCTGTTTAGACGCCATGAGGAATGAGCAGTAGCGAATATCCGGTCTGCACAAAAAAAAAATTAAAACCATACGCACAAAATAGTGCACCGTTATTCTTCGCAGACACTGTATACTGATTACATTACGTAACACAAATCACAGATAATTTATTAATAATGTTTAAATTTTAAGAAAAGGGGTGATATTCATTTTTCATAGATTGATTAATTATTTTCAAAATAATTCTAGTATATAGAAGGGGAACATTGTTTATATGTCAAACAAGTATGCATTCACTAGTGATTACTAGTTTGTCATTCTGTCCGTCAGTACAATTTTCCAAACATTTTATCCTCATGTTTGAATATATTTATTAGATATTTGATATAAACTATGAACACTCATAATATTACTAGGAGGGGGTCAATTTTGTGTTTCCAGTGGAAACATATTATTTTTGTGTTTCCAGAGGAAACATTTTGTTATGTTTCCAGGGTTTGTCTAGATTTTTTTTTGACTAATTGTCAATGTTTTCCCCTCCTAATTTATCTCAGAAATTTTTAGTGTTTCCAAGGAACACATTTCATTCTTTTTTATGTGTTTGGCACGGGGAACACATTCTTTTTTTTTGTGTTTCCAGACTTGTCTAGTAATTATTGTTTAACTACTTGTTAATCTATAATGATGTCGTCTAGTATTGGTTTCTCTGCTTCTGAAAGATTGTATTTTCATGTTTTAAGGACAGATTTAATTCCAATCAGTTTCCGTGTTTCCTGGGGGAACATTTTTTCTTTGTTTCCAGGGGAAACATTTTTTAGGGTGTTTCCAGGGCAATCTATTTTTGTTTTGTTTTTACAGGGGAAATTTTTTTTTTTTTTTTTCAGGGGAAACATTTTTTTTTGTGTTTCCAGGGGAAACCTTTTTGTTTGTGTTCCAGGGGAAACATTGTTTATGGTGTTTTCAGGGCAAACTGTTTTTTTGTGTTTTTCCAGGGGAAACTTTTTTTGTGTTTCCAGGGAAACTTTTTTTGTTGTCGTCTGTAACTATCATGTGATGGGTGCCTCAGGTGCAGCAGGACTATTTTCCACTATCGAACACCTATTGTGACTTTTAATTCTCAGTCTTTTGTTTGCATTGTGGTGTTTTGGAAATGGCTGCTGGCCATGTTGAGGAATTTTTGCCCTGGCTTTCTTAGTTCGGTTTGAATTTTCCTTTGGTTTCTTCTGCCTCTCAGTTATTTGGATTTGCCTTGATTTACAAAAAATCTTGACAAATTTTGTATTGCTACATGTTAAAAAAAAAATCCTCAGCAAACATACCTTGCTTATGATAACAAGCTATTACTAAAAGGTATGCATGACTAATCTTTGCTAGTTTTTAATAATAGTTTTGAAATTTCTTTAGATGAAAATGTTATTAATATCAACCTACCAGAGATGCTTTAGTATATATATAAAATGCAGTAAAGGGGCACTAGCTGTCAAATTCAAGTTCACCGATTTTAATCAAATTCTCATATTTTATTTATAACAATGTAAAACATTTATCTATTAACTATTGAAAGTCTAAAATAAATAATAAACAGGGCACGAGCATGAAAATGCTTCGTGTGTATTTTAGTCCAGACGCCATCTAATTAATTATCGAGTTGACCTCTAAAGTTATGCGATGGCCATATAAGCGATGTAAACATAAATATAGTTATAAATAGATTAAGTAAACTCGTGCTGTTGGATTATTCTAGGTCTATTTAATTCCATATTATAGATGAAAAATAAATGTTTATCATCGTTTTTACCTGTATAAGAATGATTTTTGTGGATCGAATCAGTCAATTAAATGATTTATCTTTGTTTCACTTTCAATGTTGACATTCTTTTCCTTTAAATAACTTTACACATATAATTCACGTATTATCCATCTCAAGCTAATGGGTTAAATTGAAGTTCACATGAATACGGATTCAATGATGTCGAATTATTCACTTGCAAGTGAATAATTCATAATCAATGGTGTTTTTTTTAGCTTATTTTGACAAAATTGAACCATACTGGCTGCTAAAAGCTAATTATTATTTCACTATTTGCATTTCATTTATATTGATTGAGCAAAAAAAAAGATATTGGATTTTTTTTAAATTTCGTAGCTATAGTGCCCCTTTAAGAAAAATTAAGAATACTCTTCACTGGATAATAATATAAATCAAAATGTAGGTAAACAATATTTTCAATTCTAAGTTCAATACCATATAAAGATAAGATGTGGCATGACTCATTTGCATTAATACCAAATCTCCTTATTAAAAGTTGAGTGGTGTGTGTATTTCTTTGGAAAATTTCAAAGTTTTTCTCACAGGTCACCCAGTTTGAATAGAATATTTTGACATTTTGCTGTGCTCTTGGATTTGAGTTAAGAGCCAACCAAAGCTCACGGCCTGTTGGTGGGTAGTTGATGACTATATGGTAAGCTCTGGATGTCTTTTTGAGTATTGCATACGGTGATTTGGTGATGTCTTCATGCCATGCATTGTCACATTACTTTATATAGACAGCTTATCAGTCAACCTGATCTATCAAAGTAGCTCTCCTCTCCTTTTGTATAGTCAGACGAAAAACAAGATATAAACTGACTTAGCTTGGTATAAACATGTTTATTTAATATACTCATATAAATATAAAAAAGAAGATGTGGTATGATTGTCAATGAGACAACTCTGCATAAGAGACCAAAATAACACAGAAATTATCAACTATAGGTCATCGTACGGCCTTCAACAATGAGCAAAGCCCATACCGCATAGTCAGTTATAAAAGGCCCCGAAATGACAATGTAAAACAATTCAAACAAGAAAACTAACGGCCTTCTTTATGCACAAAAATTGAACGAAAAACAAAAATGTAACACATAAACAAACGACAACCACTGAATTACAGGCTTCTGACTTGGGACAGGCACATACATTTTGAATGTGGCGGGGTTAAACATGTTAGCGGGGTCCCAAATTCAAGTCAAATTGATATTTTAAAACAACATAAAAGTAAAAAAAAAATAGTTTAATAAATGTTGAAAATATTATTGTGTTTGTGAGTGGAAAACTACTTAAAATTGTAGAAATATTCAAAAGTAGCTCTCGCGTTTTTGTTCTGCGGCTACGTTTACGGAACACCAATCAAGTAATCGATCTTGACGTCATCATGACTATGGCTTCAATATTCAATGGTATAATAAAATATCATGTTCTGCTTGTCGTAGACTCAAAAAGACTTCAAGTTGGATTAGATCTACGAAGACTAAAGAACGTTCATGTGTGGTTTGGCAATTGTACATGCCCACGACACCGTCCAGATATTGTTCGGAAGATGTTTTGAGAAATAACGATGCTACCGGACATGAAAAATTAAACTGTTACAGTATATTACAGAACACAAAACTGGCTATCTTTGCTGTAAATACAAGTTAAAAACCGGACATGGTTTACATTAAAGCTAAAAATCCCAATCCCACGGCATCAAATAATTTAAAAAAAAAACATATGATACTACCATATACCTCTAGTAGGCAGTAAAAGTGCTATATGTACGTTTTGTTTGGGTCTAGCCCAAGAATAAGTAAGTTCAAGTCTTTTTATAACGTTATCGGAAGGACATACTAATACAAAAACTTAGTACCAGTGTTATATGAACGTTATCGGAAGGACGTACTCCTACAAAAACTTAGTAAATGAAATGTATCGGAAGAACATATTCCCACAAAAATTGAGTACCAGAGTTATATAATATGAACGTTATCGGAAGGACATTTCATACAAAAACTTCGTACTAGTGTTATATGAATATTATCGGAAGGACATACTCCTACAAAAACTTAGTATCAGTGTTAAATGAATGTATCCGAAGGACATACTCCTACCAAAATTGAGTACAAGTGTTAGGCAGCAACCATTTGATTTTCTGGGGGGGGGGGGGGGGGGGGGGGCTATGTTTTTTTTTTCTGGACAAATTTTTTTTTTCGCCTGCAGCGAAAAACAATCTATTTTTTTCGCGACAAGTCGCAAACAATTTTTTTCTTTCAATTTTAGCATTACATATAGTGGCAGCTGAGGGTGAAACAAACATTTTTTTTCTTAGAATCAAAAACAAATTATTTTTTTCTCCAAAAACTTTTCCAAAAAAAACCCCAGAAAATCAAATGGTTGCTGCCTTATATATATATGAACGTAATCGGAAGGACATACTTGTATAAAGGTCATCACATGTATGAATTTTTGCATACCACACTTGTAAAGATCATAACGTTCATGATTTCTCGTGTATCTATTGTCACTTAATCCTTCACTCAACACATGTACACCACTTTTGTAAATTTCACGAATTCTCGTGTGCCTATAAAAGTGACTTTTTCCACTAAATTATTTACCGATACAGGTAAATGTGCATGCAATTATTCATCACAAGTATGGGTTATAATGTCTTTACGATAATAACCGTCGGAACTAAAGCTTGTACCCATACGTCACATTTTAGGTCATCTTTTATCAGTATGTGTTTTTGTATGTCTCAGACAATTACTGATTCTGCCAACTCTTTTTCAAAATATCACATCTTATCTTTCCAAGTATGGATTTTCATGTGTTTATTACGATTGCTTTTGTGACCAAATGCTTTACCACATACATCACATCTGTAAGGTTTTTCGCCAGTATGTGTTATCATGTGTGTACGACAAGAACTGCTTTGGCCAAATTCTTTTCCACAAATATAACATGCGTAAGGTTTTTCGCCAGTATGTTTTTTCATGTGTACATTATAGTTGCTCTTGGCACTAAATTCTTTACCACATTCATCACATTTGTAAGGTTTTTCACCAGTATGTGTTCTCATGTGAATTAGACAACTATCTTTTTTGCCAAACTTTTTTTCACAAATATCACATTTGTAAGGTTTTTCGCCAGTATGTGTTCTCATGTGAGTTAGACAATTCCTTTTTCTGCGAAACTGTTTTCCACAAACATCACATCTGTAAGGTTGTTCACCAGTATGCTTTCTCATGTGAATTCGACAGGTGCTTTCTCGGTGAAACTCTTGATCACAAAAAACACATTTAAAATGTTTTTCCCCAGTATGAATTCTCATGTGTTCATTATAGTTGCCTTTCTGACCAAATTCCTTATCACATACATCACATTTGTAAGGTTTTTCGCTAGTATGTGTTCTCATGTGAACTTTACAGTTATTTTTTTGGCAAAATTCCTTTCCACAAATATCACATTTGTAAGGTTTTCCACCAGTATGGATTTTCTTGTGTATATTATAATTGCCTTTATGACCAAATACTTTTCCACATTTATCACATTTGTAAGGTGTTTCGCCAGTATGTTTTCTCAAATGAACTTTACAGTTACTGTTTTGGACAAATCCTTTTCCACAAATATCACATTTGTAAGGTTTTTCACCAGTATGGATTTTCTTGTGTATATTATAATTGCCTTTGCTACTAAATTCTTTACAACATTCATCACATTTGTAAGGTTGTTTACCAGTAAGATTTTTCATTTGACGTAGACAAGAACTT
This sequence comes from Mytilus edulis, assembly GCF_963676685.1. Lineage (NCBI taxonomy): Eukaryota > Metazoa > Mollusca > Bivalvia > Mytilida > Mytilidae > Mytilus > Mytilus edulis. The sequence continues at coordinate 6,198 of NW_027267497.1, read as the reverse complement.
TTTCGGTGAAACTCTTTGTCTGCAGTAGCCTCTTTACTGGACATAACTAAGTGTTACAGTCTGTTCACAGATGTGTTTTTTATCTACAACATACAAATGCCAATTTATTTAAAGATGGTAGGTAAACTATGTAATAATTACAACTATAAGCAGTATGTATTGTGTACATACATTTGTACTAGAAGTCTGATTTTTTTTCATTTATCCCTGTTCAAAAAAGTATTAGGCCTAAGATCTTGCATGCCAGACGCGGGTTACATCTTCATAAGACTCTCAGTGATGCTCGAATAAAAAAAAGTTAAATAGCCAAATCAAGTATAAATTAGAAGAGGGTCAATATTTTTCACAGATTTTTCCAAAATACGACTACGGTAAATAGTTTTGCTTGAGTTAAAAAAATCTTTAGGATTTACAAGAATTCAGAATTACGCCAACTGTAAGTTTAAAAATATGACTATGTTTACATTTATATCAGTGATATTCATGATAACGCAGAAATGTTGACTAAAAAAATTATATCAAGACAAAACGTTGCATAGCAGAGGCGCGTTTCGTCTATAAGAGACAAACAGTTGGCACTCAAATAAAAGAAAAATAGAATTCTAAATAAATTTAAAATCTAAGAGCATTGCGTAAACAATTCCAAAATACGGCTACGGTTATAATATACACATGAGGAAGAAAACCCCTTTATAATTCGAAGAATATTGCAAATACTGCAAACTGTTATTTTTAAATTTATAAAAATTAATGAATATGAATTCTTGATAATACCTTTTTAACATCCACTATGCTCGTGTCTGTTGTGAGGTTTTAGATTTCAACAAACGTAATTTATGTGTATTAGTGGTAAATTATTAAGTTAGGGATTTCGTACCACAAATAACTTAAAACTTGTACTTTATTCTTCCATAGCTATAAGCTTATTGACCCTTTAAATAAACTTATTCTAAATGTTAGCATTTCATCTCTGTATTTGAATATTGGTTTTATGTCCCATTTATGCCATTATGTTTTCTGGTCTGTGCGTCAGTCCGTCTGTTCGTCCGTCCGTCCATTCGTTCGTCCCGCTTCAGGTTAAAGATTGTTGGTCCAGGTAGATTAAAGATTATGGTCGAGAAGTTTTTCATGATCAGCTTGAAACTTAGTACTAATGTTCCTTGTGATATGATCTTCTTAATGCCAAATTAGAGATTATACCCCATTTTCACGGTCCACTTAACATTGAAATGATAGTGCAGATGGGCATCCGTTTACTTAGGACACAACATTTTGTTATTGGTATAAATATAGATTTTGCTACCGTAAATTAATAGCAGACTAGACACTATTGTTATATACATATGCACTTTAATGGATCTACCATCTGTCGACGCATGTATCTTGGCGTTGAACAAGGTAATGGTTTTCTCTAACTGTTTATATGACGTCTTTCCACTGCATCCATCCATTGTATATTGGATGTGATTGATAATTTAGTCTTGATGCACGATTGTTTTTTATTTGCTTTGAACTAGCTGTCACTGACTGCGAGTCTTCTCAGATATGTACTTTTTGTTGTTGGAATGTACAAGTACCATGTCAGGTCCATGTGTTTTCTTATATGTATTTAGCCTTTTTCAACACAATTTTATAAAATTGAGAATGGACATATAGTTCGTTCATATGCTATGCTGTTACATCACTGTCCGAATTAAGTATAGGGTTGAGATTCCGCTAACATGTTTAACCCCGCCACATTTTGTATATATTTGTCTGTACCAAGTTAGGAGCCTGTAATTCAGTTGTCGTTTATTGCTGTGTTAAACATTTGTTTTTCGTTCAGTTGTTTTTACATTAATATACATGTAGTTTGTCGTTTGGTTTCATATTTGTGATTTTGGAGTCTTTCAAAGCCGACAATGCGGCATGGCTTTGCGTATTGTTGAAGGCTTTACAGTGACCTATAAAGATTTGTTAATTTCTGTGTCATTTGTTCTTTTGTGCAGAGTTGTCTAATTGGCAATCATACCACATCTGTGTTTTTCTGTTTTTTTTTTTTTAAATATGATGGCATACAAACCATAAAAGTTTGAAAGATATTTGTCAAACAGTTTCACAGCATTTGCGTTCAAAACGCCTTGGGCAGTTGGAGTGACGGATAGATACTGTTACTATATATATATCTATATTCAATAACATTTCAGCACAGGCACTTGTTTCTGTCAATATGTGGTTTACTATCCATACCCGTACTAAAAAATCACTCGATTTTTAATTTTAGTACGGGTATGGATAGTAAACCCCATATTGACAGAAACAAGTGCCTGTGAGTAAAGGCCCGAAAACTCGATCGTGATTCAGTTGTTTTTACTTGCTCTTGATGTAAACGTGTTATATTGGTCCTTATGGTATTTTGCTTAAGGTATATAATTTGATTCTTTTGTGGCCAAGAAACGTGACCGTGACGGCTAAAATAGAAAATAAGGATAACATGCAGTTTTTGACTTATATTTCAGAAACTAAAGTAGTTATAGTAAAATTGATAAGGAGTCAAATTATTCAACAGGTCGGCACTAATTCTGAAAAATCCGACAACCCAATGTTAAAAGCAAGATATACATGTTTAATTGAGATATATATGATTAAAGACCGTACACGTAAGTTATAGTTTGATGCAAGCGCATACGTCATCATATATACGTCTTCAAATTTCGAAGTTTAACTAAAATAAACGCAATTGAGCTAATTTTTGGTGCATCTGAAAGATAATGTAAAAGCCTTTAAGAATAAATAAGTTTTTCATAGAAAAATATAATATATTTGCAGGGAAATGCATACTTAAACCCCGTGCCTACTTTGGTGAATATATATACTTTTCAATTAACCGGAAACTGTTCATGAGAGAAATGTAAAAATAGTTTCGATGAAACCTTTTCAAATTACGTCAACGAATAAATATCAGGAAATAAGTTAAAACTCAAATGAAACTAAAACAATTGATATGTTTGTACAATTCAATTGTATCTTACCTCTATTTCCATAAGTTGTGTCTTTGTTTATTCACTTTGAAAAAACACACAGATTTGTCAAATTCTGGAAATTCTGGAAAACCCAAATTGTGAGGCTGTTTATTTTTATTACGTCATGTAGAAATTATGCGTATAAATATGTGACAACTTAACGAATCGAATATGTATGTTGTTTATACAGAACAAACGCCACATTTATTTTTACTATACATACAATTCTTATTTTAAGTCAACAATATAAATTTTAGAACTGTATTTTCTTCAATTTAAGAACCTTGCTAAACTGCAAAAAAGATATGTTTTAGGAAAACAAAGTCCTCAATCCCAACTTCGAAGATATTTATAAATATCTTGATTTTGGACTACTTGGTATTTTTTGCAATTTATTTTAATGTTATGATAATGTACTTCAAAGGTTAGTTTTATTTATAGACGAGTTTAAAAAATGCAGAAAAATATAAGCTCTCTAAATATAAAAATTTCGTATATTATATTCCCGTGAAGCAATTAAAATAAGAAAAACAAAACGTGAACCTCGTTGGCAGTTTGACTGTCCGTCTGGTATATTTCGTCCTCTTTTTTTTTTTATCTATTAATATATAGATATCCATGATTTATCCTAATTCTGTACATGGGATTTGGAAAACTGACATGTATTCTTTTAACTTTGGACCTCAATCAAAATATTTCCATAGCTTAACTCACCTGGGTCTTTAGGTCCAGGAAACCTTATGCAATTGCCTATTAGTTGTACCTAATGTGGATAAAAGCTTAGCCGTAGGGAGTTTTGTATGAATTAAAAAAGTGAATGGAAAAATCAGCCTATCCCACCTTTGGACATCAATTAAAAAAGTTCATTGAATTTACCCACCCGGGTCTTAAAGTCCAGATAACATTAAGCAATTGCCTATCTTTTGTACCAAACGTGGACAAAACCTTTGTCGTCGGGAATTTTAAATGAATTAAAGAAGGGAGTTGCTATGGACACCCTACCCCAACTTTGGACCTCAATTGAAAAACGTTCCATAACTTAACCCACCCGGGTCTTTTGGTTCATGCAACCTTATGCAATAACCTATCAGTTGTACCTTATGTGGACAAAACCTTTGCCACAGGGATTTTTTTTAAATTAAAGAGGGGAAGTGGTAGGGTCACCCTACCCCAAATTGGCACCTCAATTAAAAACGTAAAAACACTTTACCCATCTTGGTCGTTGGTTTTCTTGGCTTTTTTATGGTATTTCGTGTTTTCCGCCTAATGAGGCACTTATTTATGTTGGAAAACACTTGTTAAAGTTAGCCAAGGCCTTTACGGTAAAAACAACACCTTGTATAGACCAATGACATGCTCAGTTTGGTCTTTAGGGTGAAAAGATCCGGGGTAGGTATGGTCAATATTGGCGTCTGGCTATCCAAATTGGGGGGTATGGGTTCACATTTTTCAGTGTAAATAAAGATTCATGCATGTAGTAGACACCCTAAGCATTAGTTTGAGCTATAATATACCTCAATTGCATGTATGGGCGGTGCTGGGGGAAGATTTTCACTATAATTGATATTTGCCTTTATGTTGGTTGTCTTGGCTTTTATGATGGTTTTTCGTGTTTCCCGCTTAATGAGGCCCCTATTTATGTTGGAAAACACATGTTAAAGTTAGCCAATGCCTTTACGGTAAGAATGACACCTTGTATAGACCAATGACATGCTCAGTTTGGTCTCTAGGGTGAAAAGATCCGGGGTAGGTATGGTCAATATTGGCGTCTGGCTATCCAAATTGGGGGTAGGGGCCGATAAAATATTGTCTTGGCTTACGTTCACATATTTCACTTTAAATAAAAATTCAGGCATGTAGTAGACACCCTTAGCATTAGTTTGAGCTATAATATACCTCAATGGCATGTCTGGGCGGTGCTGGGGGAAGATTGTCATTATAATTGATATTTGCCTTTATGTTGGTTTTCTTGGCTTTTTTATGGTATTTCGTATTTTCCGCCTAACGAGTCACTTATTTATGATGGAAAACACATGTTAAAGTTAGCCAAGGCCTTTACGGTAAAAATGACACCTTGTATAGACCCATTACATGCTCAGTTTGGTCTCTAGGGTGAAAAGATCCGGGTAGGTATGCTCAATATTGGCGTCTGGCGATTCAAATTGGAGTAGGGGTCGATTAAATATTTTGTTGGCTTACGTTCACATATTTCAGTATAAATAAAGTTCCAGGCATGTAGTAAACACACTTAGCATTAGTTTGAGCTATGATATACCTCAATGGCATGTCTGGGCAGTGCTGGGGGAAGATTTTCACTATAAGTGATATTTGCCTTTATGTTGATTGTCTAGGCTTTTATGATGGTTTTTCGTGTTTCCCCCTTAATGAGGCACCTATGTAAGTTGGAAAACATATGTTAAAGTAAGCCAAGGCCTTTACGGTAAAAATGACACCTTGTATAGACCAATGATATGCTCAGTTTGGTCTCTAGGGTGAAAAGATCCGGGGTAGGTATGGTCAATATTGGCGTCTGGCTATCAAAATTGGGAGTAGGGGTCGATTAAATATTGTTTTGGCTTACGTTCACATATTTCAGTATAAATAAAGATCCAGGCATGTAGTTAACACCCTTAACATTAGTTTGAGCTATACTATTCCTCAATGGCATGTCTGGGCGGTGCTGGGGGAAGATTTTCACTATAATTGATATTTGCCTTTATGAATGTTTTCTTGGCTTTTATGATGGTTTTTCGTGTTTCCCGCTTAATGAGGCACTTATTTATGTTGGAAAACACATGTTAAAATTAGTCAAGGCCTTTACGGTAACAATGACACCTTGTATAGACCAATGACTTGCTCAATTTGGTCTCTAGGGTGAAAAGATCCGGGGTAGGTATGGTCAATATTGGGGTCTGGCGATCCAAATTGGGAGTAGGGGTCGCTTAAATATTTTTTTGGCTTTCGATGACATATTTCACTTTAAATAAAAATTCAGGCATGTAGTAGACACCCTTAGCATTAGTTTGAGCTATAATATACCTCAATGGCATGTCTGGCCGGTGCTGGGGGGAAGATTTTCATTATAATTGATATTTGCCTTTATGTTGGTTTTCTTGCCTTTTTATGGTATTTCGTGTTACCGCCTAATGAGGCACTTATTTATGTTTGAAAACACATGTTAAAGTTAGCCAAGGCC
>NW_027267496.1:0-24553 GCF_963676685.1 Mytilus edulis | reverse complement strand
CCTTTCCCGGCATGTATACTATACTCTTGATAGAAACAATCTATGTTTCAGTCCTTTCCCGGTATGTATACTATGCTCTTGGTAGAAACAATCTATAAGTCAGTTCTTTCCCGGTATGTATACTATGCTCTTGGTAGAAACAATCTATAAGTCAGTCCTTTCCCGGTATGTATGCTCTTTATAGAAACAATCTATAAGTCAGTCCTTTCCCCGGTATGTATACTATGCTCTTGATAGAAACAATCTATAAGTCAGTCCTTTCCCGGTATGTATACTATACTCTTGATAGAAACAATCTATGTTTCAGTCCTTTCCCGGTATGTATACTATGCTCTTGGTAGAAACAATCTATAAGTCAGTTCTTTCCCGGTATGTATACTATGCTCTTGGTAGAAACAATCTATAAGTCAGTCCTTTCCCGGTATGTATGCTCTTTATAGAAACAATCTATCAGTCAGTCCTTTCCCGGTATGTATACTATGCTCTTGGTAGAAACAATCTATAAGTCGGTCCTTTCCCGGTATGTATACTATGCTCTTGGTAGAAACAATCTATAAGTCAGTCCTTTCCCGGTTTGTATACTATGCTCTTGTAGAAACAATCTAAAAGTCAGTCCTTTCCCGGTATGTATACTCTTAATAGAAACAATCTATAAGTCGGTCCTTTCCCGGTATGTATACTATGCTCTTGATAGAAACAATCCATAAGTCGGTCCTTTCCCGGTATGTATACTATGCTCTTGGTAGAAACAATCTATAAGTCGGTCCTTTCCCGGTATGTATACTATGCTCTTTATAGAAACAATCTGTAAGTCGGTCCTTTCCCGGTATGTATACTATGCTCTTGATAGAAACAATCTATAAGTCAGTCCTTTCCCGGTATGTATACTATGCTCTTGATAGAAACAATCTATAAGTCGGTCCTTTCCCGGTATGTATACTATGCTCTTGGTAGAAACAATCTATAAGTCGGTCCTTTCCCGGTATGTATACTATGCTCTTGATAGAAACAATCTATAAGTAAGTCCTTTCCCGGTTTGTATGCTCTTGATAGAAACAATCTATAAGTCAGTCCTTTCCCGTATGTATACTATGCTCTTGATAGAAACAATCTATAAGTCAGTCCTTTCCCGGTATGTATACTATACTCTTGATAGAAACAATCTATAAGTCAGTCCTTTCCGGTATGTATACTATGCTCTTGGTAGAAACAATCTATAAGTCAGTCCTTTCCCGGTATGTATGCTCTTTATAAAAACAATCTATAAGTCAGTCCTTTCCCGGTATGTATACTATGCTCTTGGTAGAAACAATCTATAAGTCGGTCCTTTCCCGGTATGTATACTATGCTCTTGGTAGAAACAATCTATAAGTCAGTCATTTCCCGGTATGTATACTCTTTATAGAAACAATCTATAAGTCAGTCCTTTCCCGGTATGTATACTATGCTCTTGGTAGAAACAATCTATAAGTCAGTCCTTTCCCGGTATGTATACTATGCTCTTGGTAGAAACAATCTATAAGTCGGTCCTTTCCCGGTATGTATACTATGCTCTTGGTAGAAACAATCTATAAGTCGGTCCTTTCCCGGTATGTATACTCTTTATAGAAACAATCTATAAGTCGGTCCTTTCCGGTATGTATACTATGCTCTTGGTAGAAACAATCTATAAGTCGGTCCTTTCCCGGTATGTATACTATGCTCTTGGTAGAAACAATCTATAAGTCAGTCCTTTCCCGGTGTGTATGCTCTTGGTAGAAACAATCTATAAGTCGGTCCTTTCCCGGTATGTATGCTCTTGATAGAAGCAATCTGTAAGTCAGTCCTTTCCCGGTATGTATACTATGCTCGTGATAGTAACAATCTATAAGTCAGTCCTTTCCCGGTATGTATACTGATATATATATAGATGCTCTTGGTAGAAACAATCTATAAGTCGGTCCTTTCCCGGTATGTATACTATGCCCTTGATAGAAACAATCTATAAGTCGGTCCTTTCCCGGTATGTATACTATGCTCTTGATAGAAACAATCTATAAGTCAGTCCTTTCCCGTATGTATACTCTTGATAGAAACAATCTATAAGTCGGTCCTTTCCTAGTATGTATGCTCTTGATAGAAACAATCTGTAAGTCAGTTCTTTCCCGGTATGTATGCTCTTTATAGAAACAATCAGTCAGTCCTTTCCCGGTATGTATGGTCTTAATAGAAACAATCTATAAGTCGGTCCTTTCCCGTATGTATGGTCTTTAATAATAGAAACAATCTATAAGTCGTTAGTCGGTCCTTTCCCGGTATGTATGGTCTTAATAGAAACAATCTGTAAGTCGGTCCTTTCCCGGTATGTATTCTATGCTCTTGGTAGAAACAATCTGTAAGTCAGTTCTTCCCCGGTATGTATGCTCTTTATAGAAACAATCTATAAGTCAGTCCTTTCCCGGTATGTGAACTATGCTCTTGGTAAAAACAATCTATAAGTCAGTCCTTTCCCGGTGACAAGAATTTAAATCAGTTTTGTTATTTAATATAATTCAAGTATGCTAAATTTTTATGCTAATATATACAACTTTTGTAACTTTTTTATAATAAACGATATGTATATTGATGTTCTTCGTCTTCCCTATCTAAAATTATACTTACTTATCGTCCATATATCATGTTGTATATACTGATGTCGTCCATATATCATGTGTATATACTGAGGTCGTCCATATATCATGTGTATATACTGAGGTCGTCCATATAGTATGTGTATATACTAAGGTCGTTTATTTATCATGTGTATATACTGAGGTCGTCCATATAACATGTGTATATACTGAGGTCGTCCATATAACATATGTGTATATACTGAGGTCGTTCATATAACATGTGTATATACTGAGGTCTTCCATATATCATGTGTATATACTGAGGTCGTCCATATATCATGTGTATATACTAAGGTCGTTCATATATCATGTGTATATACTGAGGTCGTCCATATCACATGTGTACATACTGAGGTCATTCATATATCATGTGTATATACTGAGATCGTCCATATAACATATGTATATACTGAGATCGTTCATAAAAAATGTGTATATACTTGAGGTCGTCCATATATCATGTGTATATACTGAGGTCGTCCATATATCATGTGTATATACTGAGGTCGTCAATATATCATGTGTATATACTGAGGTCGTCTATATATCATGTGTATATACTGAGGTCGTTCATATATCATGTGTATATACTAAGGTCGTTCATATATCATGTTTATATACTGAGGTCGTCCATATATCATGTGTATATACTGAGGTCGTCCATATATCATGTGTATATACTGAGATCGTCCATATATCATGTGTATATACTAAGGTCGTTCATATATCATGTGTATATACTGAGGTCGTCCATATGACGTGCACATACTGAGGTCGTCCATATAACATCTGTATATACTGAGGTCAATCATATATCATGTGTATATACAAAGATCGTCCATATAACATATGTATATACTGAGATCGTCCATACAAAATGTGTTTATACTGAGGTCGTCCATATATCATGTGTATATACTGAGGTCGTCCATATATCATGTGTATATAATAAGGTCGTCAATATATCATGTGTATATACTGAGGTCGTCCATATATCATATGTATATACTAAGGTCTTTCGAATATAATGTGTATATACTGAGGTCGTCAATATTTCATGTGTATATACTGAGGTCGTCCATATATCATGTGTATATACTGAGGTCGTCCATATATTGTGTGTATATACTAAGGTCGTTCATATATCATGTGTATATACTGAGGTCGTCCATATAACATGTGCACATACTGAGGTCGTCCATATAACATGTGTATATACTGAGGTCGTTCATATAACATGTGTATATACTGAGGTCGTTCATATAACATGTGTATATACTGAGGTCGTCCATATAACATGTGTATATACTGAGGTCGTTCATATAACATGTGTATATACTGAGGTCGTTCATATAACATGTGTTTATACTAAGGTCGTCCATATAACATGTGTTTATACTGAGGTCGTTCATATAACATGTGTGTATATTGAGGTCTTCCATATATCATGTGTATATACTGAGGTCGTTCATATAACATGTGTATATACTGCGGTCGTTCATATAACATGTGTATATACTTAGGTCGTTCATATAACATGTGTCTATACTGAGGTCGTTAATATAACATGTGTGTATATTGAGGTCGTCCATATATCAAGTGTATATACTGAGGTCGTTCATATAACATGTGTATATACTGAGGTCGTTCCTATAACATGTGAATATACTGAGGTCGTCCATATAACATGTGTATATACTGAGGTCGTCCATATAACATGTGTATATACTGAGGTCGTTCATATAACATGTGTATATACTGAGGTCGTTCATATAACATGTGTATATACTGAGGTCGTCCATATAACATGTGTTTATACTGAGGTCGTCCATATATCATGTGTTTATACTGAGGTCGTTCATATAACATGTGTATATACTGAGGTCGTTCATAAATCATGTGTTTATACTAAGATCGGCCATATAACATGTGTATATACTGAGGTCGTTCATATAACATGTGTGTATATTGAGGTCGTCCATATATCATGTGTATATACTGATGTCGTTCATATATCATGTGTATATACTGAGGTCGTTCATATATCATGTGTAGATACTGAGGCCGTTCATATAACATGTGCATATGCTGAGGTCGTTCATATAACATGTGTATATACTGAGGTCGTTCATATAACATGTGTATATACTGAGGTCGTTCATATATAATGTGTATATACTAAGGTCGTTCATATATCATGTGTATATACTAAGGTCGTTCATATATCATGTGTATATACTGAGGTCGTCCATATCATATGTGTACATACTGAGGTCATTCATATATCAAATGTATATACTGAGATCGTCCATACAAAATATGTATATACTGAGGTACTCCATATATCATGTGTATATACTGAGGTCGTCCATATATCATATGTATATACTTAGATCGTCCATATATCATGTTTATATACTAAGGTCGTTCATATATCATGTGTATATACTGAGGTCGTCTATATGACATGTGCACATACTGAGATCGTCCATATAACATATTGTGACGTTTTTGACAGATAACAGTGCCTAAATTTTTATTGATATTGTCTACATAGTTTTGGCTAAAACTCTTCCAACACTACTTTGTATTATTTTATTAAAGCAGTAAATGTGTGTATTTTATTTCATTATTACCTATTCATGGTTAATCGTTTTAATATTGTATGTTCAAGAATGATAGACAACATGTGTTTTCTTTACCGGCAGCATTTGATTAATTGAACGTTACCATGGTTACTTTCACTTTCGCTTTTATCGGAAGTCACGAGTATTGTTTAAATATAGTTACAATAGAAATTGTATAATTTGTAGGCTGTCTTGAACATGTTGTGGTTATATTTTTGTATGTTTTTCAAATAGGGATTAATGTTAGAATGTTTTATGTAAGGTTTATGTAGAAGAGAGTTTTATTCTGATTATTGTAATAAGTTCTTAATATGAACTATTTTTTGCACCGACGTTGCGCATCTTTTCACAGTTATAGGGCTGTATTGACGTCATTTCATCAGACGTTTAGTGCAAAGATATGTACCTTATAAGGAAGTTTCCTTATTGGGTCATTGCTTTCACCCATATTTGGAATTTCTCTCACGCGAAACAACAACACTAGCGTAAGATTCATAGTATTTTACGTCAGTTCCAGCTTGTCCCTACCGCCGGCTAGCAGCTTTATTTACGTGTCTCATAAATTTCAAGGTACAGTTTTTCTAAAGCAGCAGTTTAAGTTCCAGAATGTTGCAATATATATGCAATATAATTATTTATGCAGTTCATTTAATTGTTCCAGTTTCCAGTTTTTAACGGAGGCAGAAATTTAATAGTTTTCTTGTTTTCTAAATATTATAAGTTTTGAGAATAAAGTTTGATAATGCATTTCAACTTTGAATAGGGGAAAGGTGCGTAAAGTCGGCAAAAGTATCCGTCTGTTTTAAATACTCAGTGTTGCTGTTAATATATTTTCATGATATAGAAAGAAGGTTACGGAAATTGAGATTTATTTATTTGTGTAGTATTTTACATGTATTTATATGGAGAGTTGCTGATATAATCTGTGTTTCCTGAATGTTGATTTTTGGTGTAGCTATTTTAGAGTTTTATCTTATGTCCGTCTAATCTATACGGACTATTGTTAATTGTTGATTGTTGTTTAAAGAGATTTATTGCTGTTATTCCACGTTCCAGTTGTTTTTAATATTATTGTCTGGTGAATAAAAGTTATCATACACTTGAAACTATTTTGTGTTTCCATTCAGAACATCCAACTAAAGACTGAGCTGATACTTGATTATACATATACAAATCCATCCGACTTGCACACACACACACACACATAAAAGACTTGGCGCCGACCTAGAAACTATATTTGTGTGATATGCAGTATACAGTAGCAGTATTAGTAATTATTTCGTGTATTCTGAGCCTTCATATTTCCTGTTAAATTCTTTTGGTTCGTTGTTGGTGTCTGTCTGGTCTGGTGGGTTGGTTTGGTCGGTTAGAAAGGTCATTCATATATCATGTGTATGTACTGAGATCGTCCATATAACATATGTATATACTGAGATCGTCCATACAAAATGTGTTTATACTGAGGTCGTCCATATATCATGTGTATATACTGAGGTCGTCCATATATCATGTGTATATACTGAGGTCGTCCATATAACATGTGTATATACTAAGGTCGTTCATATATCATGTGTATATACTGAGGTCGTCCATATAACATGTGCACATACTGAGGTCGTCCATATAACATGTGTATATACTGAGGTCGTTCATATAACATGTGTATATACTGAGGTCGTTCATATAACATGTGTAAATATTGAGGTCGTCCCATATAACATGTGTATATACTGAGGTCGTCCATATAACATGTGTATATACTGAGGTAGATCATATAACATGTGTATATACTGAGGTCGTTCATATAACATGTGTATATACTGAGGTCGTTCGTATAACATGTGTGTATATTGAGGTCGTCCAAATATCATGTGTATATACTGAGGTCGTTCATATAACATGTGTATATACTGAGGTCGTTCATATAACATGTGTATATACTTAGGTCGTTCATATAACATGTGGATATACTGAGGTCGTTCATATAACATGTGTATATACTGAGGTCGTTCATATACATGTGTTTATACTAAGGTCGTCCATATAACATGTGTATATACTGAGGTCGTTCATACAACATGTGTTTATACTAAGGTCGTCCATATAACATGTGTATATACTGAGGTCGTTAATATAACTTGTGTGTATATTGAGGTCGTCCATATATCATGTGTATATACTGAGGTCGTTCATATAATATGTGTATATACTGAGGTCGTTCATAAAACATGTGCATATACTGAGGTCGTCCATATAACATGTGTATATACTGAGGTCGTTCATATAACATGTGTATATACTGAGGTCGTTCATAAAACATGTGTTTATACAAAGGTCGTCCATATAACATATGTATTTACTGAGGTCGTTCATATAACATGTGTGTATATTGAGGTCGTCCATATATCATGTGTATATACTGAGGTAGTTCATATATCATGTGTATACTGAGGTCGTTCATATAACATGTGTATATACTGAGGTCGTTCATATAACATGTGTATATACTGAGGTCGTTCATATAACATGTGTTTATACTGAGGTCTTTCATATATCATATATATATATACTGAGGTCGTTCATATATCATGTGTATATACTGAGGTCGTCCATATATCATGTGTATATACTAAGGTCGTTTATATATCATATGTATATACTGAGGTCGTCCATATAACATGTGTATATACTGAGGTCGTCCATATAACATGTGTATATACTGATGTGGTCCATATATCATGTGTATATACTGAGGTCGTCCATATATCATGTGTATATACTGAGGTCGTCCATATACCATGCGTATATACTGTGATCGTCCATATATCATATGTATATACTGAGGTCGTCCATATGACATGTGTATATACAGCTGAGATCGTCTATATAACATGTGTATATACTGAGGTCGTCCATATAATATGGATATATACTGAGATCGTCCATATAACATGTGTATATACTGACGTCGTCCATATAACCTGTGTATATACTAAGATCGTCTATATAACATGTGTATATACTGAGATCGTCCATATAACATGGGTATATACTGAGGTTATTCATATATCATGTGAATATACTGAGATCGTCCATATAACATATATATATATACTGAGATCGTCCATAAAAAATGTGTATATACTGAGGTCGACGTTCATATATCATGTGTATACACTGAGGTCGTCCATATAAAATGTGTATATACTGAAATCGTCCATATATCATGTGTATATACTGAGGTCGTCCATATATCATGTTTTTATACTGAGGTCGTCCATATATCATACGTATATACTGAGATCGTCCATATATCATATGTATATACTGAGGTCGTCCATATAACATGTGTATATACAGCTGAGATCGTCCATATAGCATGTGTCTATACTGACGTCGTCCATATAATATGTGTTTATACAAAGATCGTCTATATAACATGTGTATATACTGAGATCGTCCATATAACTTGTGTATATATTGAGGTCATTCATATGTCATGTGTATGTACTGAGATCTTTCATATAACATATGTATATACTGAGATCGTCCATACAAAATGTGTATATACTGAGGTCGACGTTTATATATCATGTGTATATACTGAGGTCGTCCATATAACATGTGTATATACTGAGATCGTCCATATAACATGTGTATATACTGAGGTCGTCCATATAACATGTGTATATACTGATGTCGTCCATATAACATGTGCATATACTGAGGTCGTCCATACAACATGTGTATATACTGAGATCGTCCATATTACATGTGTATATACTGAGGTTGTCCATATATCATGTGTATATACTGAGGTCGTCCATATACATGTAACATGTGTATATACTGAGGTCGTCCATATTACTTGTGTTTATACTGAGGTCGTCCATATTACTTGTGTTTATACTGAGGTCTTCCATTTATCATGTGTATATACTAAGGTCGTTCATATATCATGTGTACTTACTAAGACCGTTGCCTGACATATTATACAAATTTCACATAAAATTTTATTTGGGTTTTTGGTAATTTTTCATTACAGATTCTGTTATATATAAGTTTAAGATATGCTTGTAACATTTTACGCTTAATGGTTTTGTCAAGATGCATGTAAAAAATATAACTGTATGAATTATGAAGCCTGCCTCATATGAATGAAGGAACATGTTCGTGAGAAGAGGATCAGAGTGAAATGCCGACTATTGTTGGAGAAAAAAAATCCCAAAATAAAAACTACAAATGTGATATCTTTGAAATATATTTTTTTTACAAAGTATAAACGAGGAGCTGGTGTCATAGTATTTATATATAAGTGTGACGGATAGAATTAGAGATGGTATTGTTTCAGTGAACTATTTTAAGTCTTAGTTTCGTTGTGTGTTTTGTGTCGATTTAATGAGTCATGCATTTTTTCAACTGAGTTTTTATAGTTGCATATTTTAGTTTGTGTTGTTAAAGTCTCAGGTTAGAATCCCAATTATTTAACCCCGTCATATTCTGTATGTGTCTGTCCCAAGTTTGG
This sequence comes from Mytilus edulis, assembly GCF_963676685.1. Taxonomy (NCBI): domain Eukaryota; kingdom Metazoa; phylum Mollusca; class Bivalvia; order Mytilida; family Mytilidae; genus Mytilus; species Mytilus edulis. Next base: position 14,750 of record NW_027267496.1, on the reverse strand, counting down.
TGCCTGAAATTCAGTGGTTGTGGCTTGCTGTTGCATGCATGTCATATTTGCTGTTTTTTTTATGATTTCCTCCAATAATCAGGCCGTTAGATTTCTGGTTTGGATTGTTTTACATTTGTCACGTCGGGGCCTTTTTAAAGCTTGATATACGGTTGATACGGTGCTTTTTGTCCGCGATTTGCTTTTTGTCCGCTTTTGCTTTTTGTCCGATTATTTTGCTTTTTGTCCGATACTTTTGCTTTTTGTCCGTTGCTTTTTGTCCGTTTTGCTTTTTGTCCGATACTTTTGCTTTTTGTCCGATACTTTTGCTTTTTGTCCGTTGCTTTTTGTCCGTTTTGCTTTTTGTCCGATAATTTTGCTTTTTGTCCGACACTTTTGCTTTTTGTCCGTTGCTTTTTGTCCGTTTTGCTTTTTAGCTCACCTGGACCATAGGACTAAGTAAGCTTTTCTCATTTTCTCATTATTCGTCGTCGTCATTAATTTTTACAAAAATCTTCTCTTCTGAAACTACTGGCAAAATTAAAGCAAACATGGCCAAAATCATCCTTAGGGTATTTAGTTTCAAAAAAGTATCCGATGACCCCCGCCCAATAATTAAGATGGCCGCAATGTCTAAAAGAAGAGCATCGCATAAAATGTAGATTTTGGCTTATATATCTGAAACAAAACCATACAGACAATCTAACAAGGAATAAGAACATTTCGCCTCATAAAATAATGTGGACCAGTCAGAACTTTTCATGTGGGACAATATGAGCTCTTAATTTAAAAAAAAGTGGGACAATCGGGAATAAGCCCTACAGACTTGAACAATTCTAAAATAAACACTGTTGATGTATCTCTTTTAAATTTTCTATTAAAAAGTGTTTTACATTTACGAATGCACTATATTGTATCTGTATCTAAAATATTAAACGCATTTATTTCGTGATAGAAATTAAGTAAATGCTTAAGTAACCATTTTATTACTTTTCCCCCTCTTTTCGAGTTTGTCAAACAAAAATAAACTACTTTGTTGAAAATGCTGTTGTGTTAACCAAAGTTTCCTTAATCTTATTACTTGAATAACCTCGAACTTCCTCGTCATTTGGATATAGTTGCTAAATAATTCCGAAATGTATGGATTAATACAGTTTATCTAAATAAATAGCTACACATGTATTACGTAAACTTTGTGATAGTGTTCCAAAAATGAAGTTTGTTTGTTTGTTATATTTGTAATATTTGTAATGTTTAAGAAAAATAAAGTTGTTGGAAATATGACGAAAATATTACCAGACTTAAAAAAGTTTTTTTTTAACTGAAATGTTGCAAAATATTTTGGAGCGACTGTCAATCGGCCATTCGCATATAAGTGCAAATGGTGACGATATATTATTAGCGGGAAGAAGAAACTGTGCGTTTAAGCAATAACATGTCGTAAATGTGTGCACTTCCACATGTAGCAAACGCCGACACCATTTAACATAATGATAAAACTATTCAAACAAGAAAACCATTGATTTACAAAAACACTATACGACAAACAAATACAGAAACAAACAACAACTATTGAATTACAGATTAAAACTCCGTTCCTGACTTATTCGTATGATTATCATATATAATATTTAGCGCGGTTAAACATCAATTTAGAATTTCAATAACGAAACCATCACTCAAGGATTATTTGATTTGATAAATTTCTAAACTATTCTAAAGTTTCGAGCATATAAAAAAGAAGATGTGGTATGATTGCCAATGAGACAACTATCCACAAAAGACCAAAATGACACAAACATTAACAACTATAGGTCACCGTACGACCTTCAACAATGAGCAAAGCCCATACCGCATAGTCAGCTATAAAGGCCCCGATAAGACAATGTAAAACAATTCAAACGAGAAAACTAACGGCCTTATTTAAGTAAAAAAATGAACGAAAAACAAATATGTAACACATAAACAAAGGACAACCACTGAATTACAGGCTCCTGACTTGGGACAGGCACAGATTTAAATAATGTGCCGGAGTTAAACATATTAGCGGGATCCCAACCCTCCCCCTAACCTGGGACAGTGGTATAACATTACAACATAAGAACGAACTATAAAAATCAGTTGAAAAAGGCTTAACTCATCAGATAGACACAAATACAAGTGGACGTGGCCGGGTACTTATACATCCCGACACAAAAAGTCACAATGAACAGGTCTGAGAGTACTCGCAGTTATCTGACAGCTATTTCAAAGCCACTAACAACTAATAAAAAGTCATGCCTCTGAGACTTAACGTTCGTTTAAGTCTTTGAATATCCCATGTATTCTACAAATTGGTGTACGTACACCATTGCTCACACGTTTGAGGATGACAGACTAACTTACGACCAGAATGAATAAGAATTAGTCTATATAACAAGATCTAAAAATATTTCTAGTGTAAAAGACTTTAACCCTCGCCACATTATTTATGTATGTGCCTGTACCAAGTCAGGAGCCTGTATATTCAGTGGTTGTCGTTTGTTTATGTGTTACATATTTGTTTTTTCATTTACTTTTTTTGACATAAATAAGGCCGTTAGTTTTCTCGTTTGAATTGTTTTACATTGTCTTATCGGGGCCTTTTATAGCTGACTATGCTGTATGGGCTTTCCTCATTGTTGAAGGCCGTACGGTGACCTAATGCTGTTAATGTCTGTGTCATTTTGGTCTTTTGTGGATAGTTGTCTCATTTGCAATAATACCACATCTTCTTTTTTATAAGAATGCCAACTCCTCACACGTACAATTATTACTTCATTTTCTTTTTTTCACTCATCTAATTATTATATCTATTTTAAATTCAATATTGTATCCATATAAATGTATATGAACGCTTACATATATATAATTATTGCGATATCATATATAAGAGAGAGGCAAAGTGTACCAAAGGATAATCACACTAAAAAGGGTTGAAACAAACCAACAAAGCCGCAGCTGAATGAAAAACAACAGTCCACAAAACAAATGGTCCGAGAACACAATTAATTCGTAGTGCATTTCTTTTAGAACATAAATGAAAATTTAAAAAATCCCACCTGCGCTTTCTCAATGAAACTTTTACAGTGTGTTGTACTAATTTTATAAAATTATAGAAAACTTCATCGCGTCTAACTCAAAATATGGACAATTTTGTGTTTAGGGTGTCTTGAAATCTTTTGACAGCTTCCGAAGTGCTAGGGGAGCTACCATTTGATTTTTATGGGGGTGGGGGGGGGGGGGGGGGGCTAGGATGAAAAATTTTGTCCTGCTTTTTTTTTTAGTTGTAATCTCTGTCCCTGCCTTTTTATTTTTTACTCTATTCGATCCTGCCTTTTTTTTTTACTAGTTATCCTGACTTTTTTTACACAAATTGTCATCCTGACTTTTTTTTTTTTACCAAATTGCTCATCCTGCCTTTTTTTTTACTCAAAACTCCTGTCCTGCCTATTTTTTTCAAATTTCATCCTAGCCCCCCCATAAAAATCAAATGGTAGCTCCCTAATGTTTAACCTTTTTCAGCTGGACCAAATCACTACTTTCCTGTAAAATTCTGGACCCAATTTTTTTTACAGTGTAATTTCACCCCCCCCCCCCCCCCCCTACTTACAATGTGAGGCATTAAACAAGGAGAAATAAATTTGGAAGGGGGTATAAAAAATTATTGGCAAGTAACCCACTGTTATCACTAGGGACTAATAGGGAAAACGGTACTATTTATTCTGCCATAGGCGACAATATTAACATTTCTAAATTTACCCACTTTTTAAGATAAAAACCTGGATAAAACAGTTATATGTTGTTAGTACTTTATTATTGTGTTTTAAAAATTAAAGCCAAATAGTATCATGACCAACTTCCAACGGAGCTTGTTTATGTTATCCATGCCCACCCGTCATTTTGCACCCAAATTTATGAAATTTTGCAAGTCTTTTCGAATAATTCTCTAGAAAATATTTCAATAGGTTTCAAAATTTATATTGTAAATATACACACTGCAGTTATTCATAGATAAATAAAAAAAATATATTGTACCCTTACATCCAATCACAGCGTTCTTAAGTTGACTCTTGGGTACACAAAAGGCCAACCTAATGCTGGGAAAATTAAATACTACCGTTTTCCCCTAATAACGAAAATCAAGGGACGGCAATTGTGGTCTCGGACGAAATCATTGAAATTTAAAATCTGAGCAACAAGAACCAATGCAACTGTGATGATGTATCATGGTTAACTGGAAGAGTAAGATAATCCTGCTCCGTCCATTAAGTTTTAAAAAGTCATGTATTAAACTCAAACTCTCGAACACGTTGTCTTGGAAGATCTTTATTCCAAGGGGGTCCTTAATAGTTGCTTTTTGATAATCCTATAAGGAGTTTATAATTTAACTCCTTGCGAACACTTTCATAAGGAACGAAACTTCCCATCTGCATCTTTTTGAAAAGATTGCAAATATTGTTTAAATTAAATAGGGTATCCCATTTCAAACCCAGCGTCTCGGAAAATCTCATTTTAGGGGCCCTAGACAATGATTAAATGTAGTAATTCGATAATAATACATGGATTTCTCGCGAAAACATCGTTAAGGCGAAATTTAAAGTTTGTCTTGGCTGATTGAAGAAATTTCACAATACGCATAAAGATGTTTATTCAGGACAATAACTTATATAAAACAACAGCAGAAATACATATAATGTATCACCAATGGAGGTTGTAAAATACTGTAGGTGATACTTTAACGTAATGTTCTATTTATTTTTTTTGTCGTTAAGGGGACTGGAGGGTATTAATCCATTATTTTTTAAATATACATGTAGGATTTGCTTGTTTGTCTATAGATGAACTTTTATCATATACTAAATAGAAAAATCAAATAAAAACATGGGGTTATCGTTCACTTAAGCTCACAATCTGCCTTCGAAAGAAGCAACCATTTTTGTTAAGGTACTTTTTTTTAAGTTGAACTAATAGGAGAAATAGAGAGATATATATATCGAAATAAAAAAAGAACTAAATTACAGAAATCGATTTAATTTTACAACTGTTTAGTTTACGTAAAGCATATTTGAAAAATATCTATAGGTCACCGATGAGTTGAAAAAGACATTTTAATTCTAATGCCAAAACAAAATGTCATTATTGCACTAAAGGGAGACAATTTGGAGCTTTTACAGTGATATAAACATTTGAAAAATAAATCTGAGGCCAAAATCATTCGATTTTTTGGGTTGATTTTTGAGCCAATTCATAAAGTTATAACTAATAGTGTAATAAATAAAATTTGTAATGAAAACAAAAATGATAAAATTTTGCTGAAATTACCCTCGAGCCTCCGAAAGAGCAAGTATTGCACAAAAAAAAGGAATCATCCTTTAACGGAAACAACTCTTGAAATCATCGGCTATTCGTCGATGACTAAAGGCTATTTATTTCTGAAATCTAAATTTTGTTTTGCTGTTCTGAGTGTTCAAGATGTTACATGCAGCTAAAATATTGGTAAAACATTTGAAAAAATACTGATCTGTATAAAATTTACACAAAAGTAAACGAATGCAAGCCACTGGAATGCAGCCCAGGACTCGGATAAATAAGCACATTTAAACAAGAGTACATACACTGAAATGTCTCGCCTACTTTACTCATCATTAATATTATGTTGATAGCCCTAAGTATAAAGATTTATTACAACTGCCACATAAACTTAACATTAACCAAGATAGCTAAACAAAGACCAAATGAATTATGAAAATGAGGTAAAGGTCAGACGAACCATACCAGGCAGACATGAACAGCTAACAATTCTTCGATACAACAAATATACTTGACCTATTACTTATAGTTTAAGAAAAACAGACCAAAACACAAAAACTTAACACTGTGCAATGAACCGTGAAATTGAGGTCATGGTCAAATAAAACCTGGAGACTTATATATAGATCATAAGATATTTTCATGCACCAAATATAGTGACCTTTGGCATATAATATTAGATAAAAAGACCAAAACTCAAAACTGAACTTTGACCACTGAACCATGAAAATGAGGTCAAGGTCAGATGATATCTTCCCGCTAGACATGTACACCTTACAATCATTCCATACAACAAATATTGTAGACTCATTGCATAAAGTATGAAAAAAACAGACCAAGACAGAAAAATTTAACTATAACCACTGAACCGTGAAAATGAGGTCAAGGTCAGATGACACCTGCCAGTTGGACATGTACACCTTACAGTCCTTCCATACACCGAATATACTAGCCCTGTTGCTTATAGTATCTGAGATGTGGACTTGACCACCAAAACTTATTCTAACCTTTGTTCACTGATCCACGAAATGAAGTCGAGGTCAAGTGAAAACTGTCTGACGGGCATGAGTACCTTGCAAGGTACGCACATACCAAATATAGTTATCCTATTACTTATAATAAGAGAGAATTCAACATTACAAAAATTCTGAACTTTTTTTTTCAAGTGATCACTGAACCATGAAAATGAGGTCAAGGACATTGGACATGTGACTGACAGAAACTTCGTAGCATGAGGCATCTATATACAGAGTATGAAGCATCCAATTCTTCCACCTTCTAAAATATTAAGCTTTTCAGAAGTTAACTTACGCCCGCCGCCGCCGCCGCCGCCGGATCACTATTCATATGTCGAGCTTTCTGCAACAAAAGTTACAGGCTCGACTAAAATGACAGGTTATATGAACTGAGTGGCAATAAAAGCACAAGTCTAACACTTGCTTTTTAAAAAATTAAAATCTTTATTTAAAATGGTCATCTTTTAAACAAACAAAAATTGAATATGAAAATTTACAATTCCAACAATAGATCGATATTTAACAGAAATGTTTCATTATCATTTTTCGGCTACAATTGGTATATGAACCATCCAAATGTCAAAATATCAACATAGAGTATTTACAAAGAATGTTTCTGTTATGTTGTGCAACTAAATCTCTACAGCAAATGGTAGTGACAACACTAGATGTTAATTAGGATCCAGCGAAAAGCCAGGCTTTTGTCCACGAAGGTAGCAAATTGTCGGTGTGACTATCGCTGACGGCTTTTGGTAACACACGATATGGTTGTTGGTCATGTTGTTATCACTAAGGGAAGGTCATCGTGCTCTTAATTTCCACACAAACTGATATAGCTCCAAACGGTTTAACAATGAACACCCAATGGACACTCATGTCAATTGGAAGGCCACGCGGAATCAATATCGGAGATTGTTAAAGACAAATGCATCGGTCATGCTGGGCTTTTGTTGCTTAATGTCTAAATGTGGGGTATGATGCCAGAGGTAGAAGTAGGCATTACCTAAAAAAGGCACAGATCACTTAGGCCCAAGACCCGTATGAGTTTGACAACAATGAATTAAAAGGGTAAGGTGGTACCTCTGTTTGCAACGAAGTCGAAATACACTTTAATAATTGCCGGCTGGCCAAACTAAAAGATTCTCCACGTAGGCCATTTTACCAGAGATAGAGGAGGGCATTGCCATACAAATTTCTTATAGCACTTATGCCCTAGACCCGTACGAGTTTGACAATAATGAATCAAAAGGGGGACGATGGTACCTCTGTTTACAACAAAGTCGAAATAAAGTATTGCCGGCTGGCCAAACTAAGAGGTTCTCCACGTAGGCCATTTTACCAGAGATAGATATGGTAATTGCCTTTAAAATTCCAAAGACCTGTACGATTTGCCTGCAAGGGGTTAAAAATAAAAGGTGTTACCTTTGTTTACAACGAAGTCGAAATAAACCTCTACCTCTGGTACAATGATCCACGTAGAGAATCCCGGAGTTTGGCCTACCGGCTACAGTTATTTTGACTTTAATGTGAACAGAGGTACCACCTCCTCATTTTAGCTCTTTACTGACAAACTCGTACGGGTATATGCCATATTAGTGCTATAGGCTATTTCTAAAGGCAATGACCACCTATACCTCTGGTAGCATGGCCCATGTGGTGAATCTCGTAGTTTGAACAGCCGGCAATATTTCATAACGACTTTGCGATATACTAGAATACCCTCCTTTCCTTTTGCTGGCATAAGTGCTATAAACCATTTTAAAGGCAAGGCCCACCTCTACCTCTGGTATCATGATAAACGTGGATCATCTTTAATTTTGGCCATCCGGCAATAGTTTATTTCGACTTTGTTATATACCAGGGTACCCTCCTTACCCTTTGCTGACAAACTCGTACAGATCAATGGAATAAGAAGTATGGGCCATTTTAGATGCAATGTCCACCACTACCTTGTTATAATGGCCTATGTTGAGAATTTCTTTGTTTGGCCAGCCGGCAATAATTCATTTCGACTTCGTTGTAAACATAGATACCACCTCCACTTTTAAAACTTTGCTGAAGCACTGGTACGGGTCTACGGCATAAGTGGCCATTTTTGAGGCTATGGCCACTTCTACCTCTGGTATCATGGCCCATGTGGAGAATCTCTTCGTTTAGCCAGCCAGCAATAGTTTATTTCGACTTTGTGATATACTTAGGTACCCCCCTTACCCTTTGCTGATTAACTTACACGGGTCTGGGACATACGTGTTATGGCTATGTTAGAGGTAATGCCTACCTCATCCTCTGATATAATACCCCGCGTATAGAATCTCTTAGTTAGGCCAGTCGGCTTAATTTATATTTTCGTTGTAAAAAGAGGCATCGCATCCCCCCTTTAACCTTTTGCTGACAAACTCGTACAGGTCTAGGGCGTTAGTTTTATCAGCCATTTAAAAGGCAATACACACATTTAACCTAGGATTAATGGCCAACTTGGAGAATCTCGTACTTAAGCAAGCCGGCAATAATTTATTTCGACTTCTTTGTAAACAGAGGTTCCAACTCCCTTTTAAACCCTTTGATGATACCGCGTACTTCTCTAGGGAATAAGTGATTTAGGCCATTTTAGAGGCAATGACAACCTCTACCTCTGGTATCATGGCCCACGCGGAGAATCTCTTAGCAATCCAGCAATAGTTTAGTTCGACTTTATTATATACTAGGGTACCAACCTTACACTTGCTGACTAACTCGTACGGGTCTAGGTCATACGTGCTCATGGTCATTTTTAGAAGGCAATCCCTTCCTCTACCTCTCATATTATGGCCCGCGTGGATAATTTCTTAGTTTAGCCAGCGGGCAACAGTTTATTTCAACTTCGTTATATACCGGGCTAATTCATCCCCCTTTTAACTCATTGTTGACAAACTCGTTCGGGTCTATAGCATAAGTGCTATGAGCCATTTTTAAGAGAATGACTACTCCAACATCTAGTATAAGGGCGCACCTAAAATGTCTTAGTTTGGGCAGCCGTCACTATTTTTGGTGGACTGTGTGATATACTAGAGTATTCCCTTACCCTCTTCTGACCAACTCGTACGGGTCGAGGACATAAGTGCCATGGCCCATGGACCATTTAAGAGGCACTGCCTACCTATACCTCTGGTATAATGGCCAACGTGGAGAATCTCTTAGTTTGAAGAGCTGGCAATAATGAGGTTTATTTTTACCTTCGTGATATACCGGCGAAACTCATGCCCCTTTTAATTCGTTGCTGATAAACTCGTGTAGATCCAGGACATAAGTGCTATAAGCCATTTATAAGGGTTTGACTACCTCTTCTTCTGGTATAATGGCCTACCTAGAGTATGTCTTAGTTTAGCCCAGCTTTCAATAGTTGTTTTTTAGACTTAGGGATATACAAGAGTATTCCCCTTGCCCTCTGTTGACCAACACCTACGGGTCTAGGATATTAGTGCTTCGAGCCATTTTAGAGGTAATGCGATATATTCGTAAAAGACATGAAATTTCATGTACAAATCATTTATAATGTGAGTATGGTCTGTATTTAACTCCTAAAAGGACATGGTATTTTGAAGTTCAAAATGAAACCTGCCAAAAATATACACATTTTATATCGGACATAAAGCAAAATTATCGGACAAAAAGCAAAACGGACAAAAAGCAACGGACAAAAAGCAAAAGTTTCGGACAAAAAGCAAAATAATCGGACAAAAGGCAAAACGGACAAAAAGCAACGGACAAAAAGCAAAAGTTTCGGACAAAAAGCAAAATAATCGGACTAAAGGCAAAACGGACAAAAAGCAACGGACAAAAAGCAAAAGTTTCGGACAAAAAGCAAAATTATCGGACAAAAAGCAAAAGCGGACAAAAAAGCGAATTGCGGACAAAAAGCACCGTATCATACGGTATGGGTTTAACTCATTGTCGAAGACCGACCAGTGTCCTATAATTACATGTATCCACTTCATTTGAACTCTTGAGGATAACATCTCATTGGTAATCATATAATAGTCTTAGAGTATTAAAAAAGTTTTCATAATTTGTTTTAATTCTATTATACAATTGAAACATAATGTGACCAACATTATTTATCGGAAGGTATGCTAAAGGTCCCGTTCAACTTTAAAATTAAGCGCATGATACGCCCTTTTTTTAGGTATATTGAAATTATGTAGTATTCACCTATCCCAACAACAGTGTAAAGTATCAGAGGTCCCGAAATATGTTCACCTGACATGTTTTGTTTGGTCAGAAAAGTATTGCCAACAACAGTGTTAAGTTTCAGAGGTCCCGAAATATGCCCACCTGCCATTTTTTGGTTTGGCCAGACATGTATTGCCAACAGTGTAAAGTATCAGAGGTCCCGAAAATAGCCCACCTGACATGTTTTGGTTTGTTCAGACAAGTAGTGCCAACAACAGTGTAAAGTTTCAGAGGTCCCGAAAATAGCCCATCTGACATGTTTAGGTTTGGTCAGACAAGTATTGCCAACAACAGTGTAAAGTTTCAGAGGTCCCGAAATATGCCCACCTGACATGTTTTGGTTTGGTCAGACAAGTATTGCCAACAACAGTGTAAAGTTTCAGAGGTCCCGAAATATGTTCACCTGACATGTTTTGGTTTGGTCAGACAAGTATTGCCAACAACAGTGTAAAGTCTTAACTTATAAATGAAAAAAATATATAAACAGTCTGATAGTTAAGGTCCCTTAAGTCAAGAACGACAGACACATTATTTATAGTCAATACTAAAGTTGTGATTAAATTTCATCAGAAATGTTGAAAGCTACTTGTAGTTTTGTACAGAGTGTTCACATATGGACGAATCGATGGATGGGCGGATGTTTATAACTCTGGTAAACAAGAAGCTGAAATCAGCGTGTATCTACTGCGTAATGACAATTATTTAATAGCCTCACTTTTATAGATTCTCCTTTACACATTCCTCGTTAATTCCTTGGTCTGTCAGATAACGGAACAAACTACATAAATCTATGTGAGTTTCCTTGAAACCCTTTCTAAGATTGTATTAATTGTTTATTTATTCTCGTCCTTAAAAGCATGAACTATTTGCCACTGAACTTAAAGCAAACAACAATCAATTAAACAAACAACCATACACGAAAGGGGGAAGGCATACATGTAAAAATATTCTAGTTTCAAGGTGTGCTGACTTAATTCGGGAAGACATTTTAAATGAATGATAAGTACGTGTATGATGATTGCTTTGAATCTAAATTGAAGGATGTAGGGTTATGTTATCGCTTATATTTACTAACTGAGTAATATATTAAATTTTTGACACACACATTGGTATATATATATATATATATAATATCCGTTCATCCTATTCGACTCTTAAAATTCAAGAGGCTATCCTAAATTGAGGTAAATTATATGGCCTTCCAAATACTGTTTCGATCCCTAACATCACTGAAAAGACATTAATTGTCGAAATCGGATATGGTGTAAAAAAATTAGCACCTCATGTTTGTGGTTTACCATCTTTGCCGTAAGTTAATTGTTTTCTGTTTGTATTAAAATAATATTATCATCCATTTGTTACATCTTGTGATCAATGTATTGGCAATCGCCAATGGCAGTCAGCAGGGTTTAAGAACATCAGTTGTTCGACCTGCTAGTCAAATGCGTTTTGTTAAAATATACTTTTTCACTCTTTTTGGTGTTTTGGAAAATATTGTTTGTGCTGTATTTAGACCCCTCTACAACGAAATTTGTTTTACATGCACACTAATAAAAATTGCGGTTTGGCTGTCCCACTACTTAGTCTATATTACATGCATTCCCAAATGAAGAACGAGGGTCTGCCCCCATTTTTCCCTCACGGAATTTTGTTGTTCATTATACGCAAAATGGTGCATTATGAAGGCATTTTAAACTTAAATAGAACTTGTTTTATCCCTTGTTTAACTGCTATCAGAAAAGGAGGGGGTAAAGAACTTGTTTTATCCTTCGTTTAACTGCTATCTGAAAAGGGGGGATATAGAACTTGTTTTATCCCTCGTTTAACTGCTATCAGAAAAGGGGGGTATATAGAACTTGTTTTATTCTTCGTTTAACTGCTATCAGAAAAAGTGGGATATACATTTAAAACTTGTTTTATCCCTCGTTTAACTGTTACCAAGAAAAGGGGGGATATAGAACTTGTGTTATCCTTCGTTTAACTGCTATCAGAAAAGGAGGATATAGAACTTGTTTTATCATTCGTTTAACTGCTATCAGAAAAGGGGGGATATAGAACTTGTTTTATCCCTCATTTAACTGCTATCAGAAAAGGGAGGATTTAGAACTTGTTTTATCCCTCGTTTAACTGCTATCAGATAGGGGGATATAGAACTTGTTTTATCCCTCGTTTAACTGTTATCAGAAAAGGGGGGATATATAACTTGTTTTATCCCTCGTTTAACTGCTATCAGAAAAGGGGATATAGAACTTGTTTTATCCCTCGTTTAACTGCTATCAGAAAAGGAGGATGGGATATAGCACTTGTTTTATTCTTCGTTTAACTGCTATCAGAAAAGGGGGATATAGAACTTGTTTTGTCCCTCGTTTAACTGCTATCAGAAATGGGGGATATAGAACTTGTTTCATACCTCGTTTAACTGCTATCAGAAAAGGGGATATAGAACTTGTTTTATCCCTTGTTTAACTGCTATCAGAAAAGGGGGATATATATTGTTAAAACATGTCAAAAATAAAATAATTGATAATAATGGCAGATAGTTATGTTTGCGTGTGTCAATGTATTGTAAGAATACAATTGTATTCTGAGATAAATCTAATGATTTTTTTTGGCATGCAAATGTTGTTATCAAATTCTTATCAAGATTGTAAAATCCAAATTACATTTACCTTTCTTTTTTTTTTTTTTTAATATTAAACATATTTTATTAACAATCACCTGTTACATCAACCCTCAGTTGCCCAGGGAAGCAACTAAGGGGGCCCCAATTTTTACAGTCTCATTTGTCGGGGAAAAGCAAATGAGAAAAAAAAAACTCCCACTATAAATTATTAACATCAACCTTTATAAATATTATCTATCCTTGTACAAATGTACATGTACCTGCAATCAATATCGATCTATATATCTATACATCTCACCATATATAATTATTTGAATAAAGTTTGTTTTTTATCTTCATTTATTTCTCACAAAGGCTACCTGTATTTATTAAGCAGTTTCAATTTTATCGTACATCAAGTCTTTTGTTATGTTAATTCGATTACATTAAATTTCTGGTCGAGTAATCATTTACCACGTGCGATTTGTTAAAGGGATGTGTAGTTCATTCATAAAAAAAAAAATGGATTAATGATTTTGATTCCCAATAAGGATTAATATCAAAGATATGGTGAGTAAATATTTGTTTATAATATGAACCTGTTGATACAACATGTCTTGTTACAATTAGATGATATACATGAATATATACACAACAGAAATTACATGTAGGGAGTTGCGAGCAGTGTACATATTATTATTCAATCAGTATCAAAGAGGTCATTGATCTGACCTGACCATGCAAAATATATATTTATATACAAAAAATGTCACACATAGTAGAAAAGGCTTCGATTTTCGTATTCGGTTTAAAATATTTGAGCAGAAATTGCATTTCATGTTTTATCATATTTAAAATCACCAATTTACTTATCCCTTTCTTTTGATATTTTGCGATATTTCCTAGTTTTCCAGATAACCCATTTCGTGATTAAAAGCACCGTATCTAAAATTTGGGTATAAGATGCATCTGCATTAATGACCCCAAAAATATACTTGTTTCCGATTTTTGTAATTTTTGGATATTTAATTTTGAACAAATTCCCTTATTTTCTCAAAAATTTCCCGCCAAACGTCTTCCACCAGTTTACAATAAATAAAAAGATGAAATAGTGATTCTTTTTCATTGCAAAAGTGACACTTCCCGTTTGAGCGATTCATTTTTTGTAACCTTTCTTCAGTGTAAATTATATTATGTAGTAACTTCCATTGAAATTGTTTAATTTTCCTGTTAGCTAAATTCTTATTCAAAGTTTCCCAAATGTAATCCATGGTAGTTCATTCCCAAAATGTAAATTCCACTTCAACTGACTATTTGGAGCTGTTTTATTCTCATAAAAGTATCTAATATCTTTAAGGCATAATTTTTTGGCATCAACGACAACTCCATTTTTATAAATTGACAAGAATTTATTATTTTTATAGGTCCATCAGAATTACTATGTATACTAGAGTCTGTTTTTAAAACGTCAATTTGTTGAGGTGTTAACGAAGATTTAATGCGGCTATATTGTGCAATCCAATTCCTTTTATCTTTAAGACTGTTAAAAATATCAAGGGATGTTTTAAAGGATTTATTGTTGAAGTCCCATATATCTTTAATTTTTTTTATTC